>NC_060140.1:5300206-5499556 GCF_021461385.2 Schistocerca piceifrons | reverse complement strand
CTTAAGGTGTACTGTATCCCTTATACCTTCTTATGGACGATAAAACACAGAAATTGCATCCGATTTTAATACAAAAGGCACAATACCGACTTAAGTACAAGAGGACTAACACTCTCACTTTCTATGATTTGAACCTCTCTTGTGAGTCCAGTTTTAGATTCCGATGCTTCACTTCAGGTTTACTGTATACCTTGCACCTTCTTATTGACGATGAAACAAAGAAATTGCATCGGAATTAAAATCAAAGGCACAATGCGACTTAAGTACAAGAGGAATGACACTCTACCTTTCTATGATTTGAACCTCTCCTGTGAGTCCAGTTTTAGATTCCGATGCTTCACTTCAGGTTTACTGTATACCTTGGACCTTCTTATTGACGATTAAACACAGAAAATTCATCCGAATTTAATACAAAAGGCACAATGCCGACTTAAGTAAAAGAGGACTAACACTCTAACATTCTATGATTTGAACCTCTACTGTGAGTCCAGGTCTAGATTCCGACGCTTCCCTTAAGGTTTACTGTATCCCTTGGACCTTCTTATTGACGATGAAACACAGAAATTGCATCCGAATTTAATACAAAAGGCACAATACCGACTTAAGTACAAGAGGAGTAACACTCTAACTTTCTATGATTTTAATCTCTCCTGTGAGTCCAGTTTTAGATTCCGATGCATCACTTCAGGTTTACTGTATCCCTTGGACATTCTTATTGACGATGAAACACAGAAATTGCAACCGAATTTAATACAAATAGCACAATGCCGACATAAGTACAAGAGGACTAACACTCTCACTTTCTATGATTTGAACCTCTCCTGTGAGTCCAGTTTTAGATTCCGATGCTTCACTTCAGGTTTACTGTATACCTTGCACCTTCTTATTGACGATGAAACAAAGAAATTGCATCGGAATTAAATTCAAATTCACAATGCGACTTAAGTACAAGAGGAATGACATTCTACCTTTCTATGATTTGAACCTCTCCTGTGAGTCCAGTTTTAGATTCCGATGCTTCACTTCAGGTTTACTATATCCCTTGGACCTTGTTATTGACGATGAAACAACGAAATTGCATCCGAACTCAATACAAAAGGCACAATATCGACTAAAGTACAAGAGGAGTGACACTCTAACTTTCTATGATTTGAACCCCTAATGTGAGTCCAGTTTTAGATTCCGATGCTTCACTTCAGGTTTACTGTAACCCTTGGACTTTCTTATTGACGGTGAAACACAGAAATTGCATCCGAATTTAATACAAAAGGCACAATGCCGACTTAAGTAGAAGAGGACTGACACTCTAACTTTCTATGATTTGAACTTCTCCATTGAGTCCAGTTTTAGATTCCGATGCTTCACTTCAGGTTTACTGTATCCCTTGGACCTTCTTATTGACGATGAAACACAGAAATTGCATCCGAATTTAGTACAAATGGCACAATGCCGACTTAAGTACAAGAGGACTGACACCCTCAGTTTCTATGATTTGAACCTCTGATGTGAGTCCAGTTTTAGATTCCGATGCTTCACTTCAGGTTTACTGTATAACTTGCACCTTCGTATTGACGATGAAACACAGAAATTGCATCGGAATTTAATACAAAAGGCACAATGCTGACTTAAGTAAAAGAGGACTGACACTCTAACTTTGTATGATTTGAACCTCTCCTGTGAGTCCAGTTTTAGATTCCGATGCTGCACTTCAGGTTTACTGTCTCCCTTAGACCTTCTTATTGACGATGACACACAGAAATTGCATCGGAATTAAATTAAAAAGGCACAATTCCGACTTAAGTAAAAGAGGACTGACACTCTCACTTTCTATGATTTGAACTTCTCCTGTGAGTCCAGTTTTAGATTCCGATGCTTCACTTCAGGTTTACTATATCCCTTGGACCTTGTTATTGACGATGAAACAACGAAATTGCATCCGAATTCAATACAAAAGGCACAATATCGACTAAAGTACAAGAGGAGTGACACTCTAACTTTCTATGATTTGAACCCCTAATGTGAGTCCAGTTTTAGATTCCGATGCTTCACTTCAGGTTTACTGTATCCCTTGGACTTTCTTATTGACGGTGAAACACAGAAATTGCATCTGAATTTAATACAAAAGGCACAATGCCGACTTAAGTAGAAGAGGACTGACACTCTAACTTTCTATGATTTGAACTTCTCCTGTGAGTCCAGTTTTAGATTCCGATGCTTCACTTCAGGTTTACTGTATCCCTTGGACCTTCTTATTGACGATGAAACACAGAAATTGCATCCGAATTTAGTACAAATGGCACAATGCCGACTTAAGTACAAGAGGACTGACACCCTCAGTTTCTATGATTTGAACCTCTGATGTGAGTCCAGTTTTAGATTCCGATGCTTCACTTCAGGTTTACTGTATAACTTGCACCTTCGTATTGACGATGAAACACAGAAATTTCATCGGAATTAATACAAAAGGCACAATGCTGACTTAAGTAAAAGAGGACTGACACTCTAACTTTGTATGATTTGAACCTCTCCTGTGAGTCCAGTTTTAGATTCCGATGCTGCACTTCAGGTTTACTGTCTCCCTTAGACCTTCTTATTGACGATGACACACAGAAATTGCATCGGAATTAAATTAAAAAGGCACAATTCCGACTTAAGTAAAAGAGGACTGACACTCTCACTTTCTATGATAAGAACCTCTCCTGTGAGTCCAGTTTTAGAATCCGTTGCTTCACTTCAGGTTTACTGTATCCCTTGGACGTTCTTATTGACGATAAAACACAGAAAATGCATCGGAATTAAATTCAAAAGGCACAATGCCGACTTAAGTACAAGAGGACTGACACTCTCACTTTCTTTGATTTGAACCTCTCCTGTGAATCCAGTTTTAGATTCCGATGCTTCACTTCAGGTTTTCTCTATCCCTTGGACCTTCTTATTGACGATGAAACACAGAAATTGCGTCCGAATTTAATACAAATGGCACAATGCCGACTTAAGTACAAGAGGACTGACACTCTAACTCTCTATGATTTGAACCTCTCATGTGAGTCCAGTTTTAGATTTCGATGCTTCACTTCAGGTTTACTGTATACCTTGCACCTTCTTATTGACGATGAAACAAAGAAATTGCATCGGAGTTAAATTCAAAAGGCACAATGCGACTTAAGTACAAGGGGAATGACACTCTAACTTTCTATGATTTGAACCTCTCCTGTGAGTCCAGTTTTAGATTCCGATGCTTCACTTCAGGTCTACTGTATACATTGCACCTTCTTATGGTCGATGAAACACAGATATTGCATCCGAATTTAATACAAAAGGCACAATACCGACTTAAGTACAAGAGGAGTGACACTCTAACTCTCTATGATTTGAACCTCTCATGTGAGTCCAGTTTTAGATTTCGATGCTTCACTTCAGGTTTACTGTATCCTTTGGACTTTCTTATTGACGGTGAAACACAGAAATTGTATCCGAATTTAATACAAAAGGCACAATGCCTACATAAGTACAAGAGGACTGACACTCTAACTTTCTATGATTTGAACTTCTCCTGTGAGTCCAGTTTTAGATTCCGATGCTTCACTTCAGGTTTACTATATCCCTTGGACCTTGTTATTGACGATGAAACACAGAAATTGCATCCGAATTCAATACAAGAGGCACAATACCGACCCAAGTACAAGAGGAGTGACACTCTAACTTTCTATGATTTGAACCTCTCCTGTGAGTCCAGATTTAGATTCCGATGTTTCACTTCAGTTTTACTGTATCCCTTGGACCTTCTTAAGGACGATGAAACACAGAAATTGCGACCGAATTTAATACAAATGGCACAATGCCGACTTAAGTACAAGAGGACTGACACTCTCACTTTCTTTCATTTGAACCTCTCCTGTGAGTCCAGTTTTAGATTCCGATGCTTCACTTCAGGTTTACTGTATCCCTTGGACTTTCTTATTGACGATTAAACACAGAAAATACATCCGAATTTAATACAAAAGGCACAATGCCGACTTAAGTAAAAGAGGACTAACACTCTAACATTCTATGATTTGAACCTCTACTGTGAGTCCAGTTCTAGATTCCGACGCTTCCCTTAAGGTTTACTGTATCCCTTGGACCTTCTTATTTACGATGAAACACAGAAATTGCATCCGAATTTAATACAAAAGGCACAATACCGACTTAAGTACAAGAGGAGTAACACTCTAACTTTCTATGATTTTAATCTCTCCTGTGAGTCCAGTTTTATATTCCGATGCATCACTTCAGGTTTACTGTATCCCTTGCACATTCTTATCGACGATGAAACACAGAAATTGCAACCGAATATAATACAAATGGCACAATGCCGACATAAGTACAAGAGGACTAACACTCTCACTTTCTATGATCTGAACCTCTCCTGTGAATCCAGTTTTAGATTCCGACGCTTCCCTTAAGGTTTACTGTATCCCTCGGACCTTCTTATTGACGATAAAACACAGAAGTTGCATTCGAATTTAATACAAAAGGCACAATACCGACTTAAGTACAAGAGGACTAACACTCTCACTTTCTATGTTTTGAACCTCTCCTGTGAGTCCAGTTTTAGATTCCGATGCTTCACTTCAGGTTTACTGTATACCTTGCACCTTCTTATTGACGATGAAACAAAGAAATTGCATCGGAATTAAATTTAAAGGCACAATGCGACTTAAGTACAAGAGGAATGACATTCTACCTTTCTATGATTTGAACCTCTCCTGTGAGTCCAGTTTTAGATTAGGATGCTTCACTTCAGGTTTACTGTATCCCTTGGACTTTCTTATTGACGGTGAAACACAGAAATTGCATCCGAATTTCATACAAAAGGCACAATGCCGACTTAAGTACAAGAGGACTGACACTCTAACTTTCTATGATTTGAACTTCTCCTGTGAGTCCAGTTTTAGATTCCGATGCTTCACTTCAGGTTTACTATATCCCTTGGACCTTGTAATTGACGATGAAACAACGAAATTGCATCCGAATTCAATACAAAAGGCACAATATCGACTCAAGTACAAGAGGAGTGACACTCTAACTTTCTATGATTTGAACCCCTCCTGTGAGTCCAGTTGTAGATCCCGAGGTTTCACTTAAGTTTTACTGTGTCCCTTGGACCTTCTTATAGACGATGAAACACAGAAATTGCATCCGAATTTAATACAAGAGGCACAATACTGACTTAAGTTCAAGAGGACTGACACTCTAACTATCTATGATTTGAATCTTTCCTGTGAGTCCAGTTTTAGATCCGATGCTTCACTTCAGGTTTACTGTTTCCCTTTGACCTTCTCATTGACGATGACACACAGAAATTGCATCGGAAGTACATTCAAAAGGCACAATTACGACTTAAGTAAAAGAGGACTCACACTCTCACTTTCCATGATTTGAACCTCTCCTGTGAGTCCAGTTTTAGATTCCGTTGCTTCACTTCAGGTTTACTGTATGCCTGGGACGTTCTTATTGACGATAAAACACAGAAATTGGATCGGAATCAAATTCAATAGGCACAATGCCGACTTAAGTACAAGAGGACTGATACTCTCACTTTCTTTGATTTGAACCTCTCCTGTGAGTCCAGTTTTAGATTCCGATGCTTAACTTCAGGTATACTGTATCCCTTGGACCTTCTTATTGACGATGAAACACAGAAATTGCATCGGTATTCAATACAATAGGCACAATGCCGACGTAAGTTCAAGAGGACTGACACTCTCACTTTCTATGATTTGAACCTCTCCTGTGAGTCCAGTTTTAGATTCCGATGCTTCACTTCAAGTTTACTGTATACCTTGCACCTTCTTATTGACGATGAAACACAGAAATTGCATCGGAATTAAATTCAAAACGCACAATGCCGACTTAAGTACAAGAGGACTGACTTTCTAACTTTCTATGATATGAACCTCTTCTGTGAGTCCAGTTTTAGATTCCGATGCTTCACTTCAGGTTAACTGTATCCCTTGGACCTTCTTATTGACGATGAAACACAGAAATTGCATCCGAATTTAATACAAATGGCACAATGCCGACTTAAGTACAAGAGGACTGACACTCTCACTTTCTATGATTTGAACCTCTGATGTGAGTCCAGTTTTAGATTCCGATGCTTCACTTGAGGATTACTGTGTCCCTTGGACCTTCTTATTGACGATGAAACACAGAAATTGCATCCGAATTTAATACAAAAGGTACAATACCGACTTAAGTACAATAGGAGTGACACTCTAACTTTCTATGATTTGAACCTCTCCTGTGAGTCCAGTTTTAGATTCCGATGCTTCATTTCAGGTTTACTGTATACCTTGCACCTCCTTATTGACGATGAAACACAGGAATTGCATCCGAATTTAATACAGAACACACAATGCCGAATTAAGTACATGAGGACTGACATTCTAACTTTCTATGATTTGAACCTCTCCTGTGAGTCTAGTTTCAGATTCCGATGCTTCACTTCAGGTTTACTGTCTCCCTTCGACCTTCTTATTGACGATGAAACAAAGAAATGGCATCCGAATTCAATACAAAAGGCACAATACCGACGTAAGTACAAGAGGAGTGAGTCTCTAACTTTCTATGATTTGAACTTCTCCTGTGAGTCCAGTTTTGGATTCCGATGCTTCACTTCAGGTTTCCTGTATCCCTTGGACCTTCTTATTGACGATGAAACACGGAAATTGTATCTGAATTTAATACAAATGGCATAATGCCGACTTAATTACAAGAAGACTGACACTCTCACTTTCTATGATTTGAACCCCTCCTGGGAATCCAGTTTTAGATTCCGTTGCTTCACTTCAGGTTTACTGTATCGCTTGGACATTCTTATTGACGATGAAACACAGAAATTTCATCGGAATTAAATTCAAAAAGCACAATGCCGACTTAAGTAAATGAGGACTGACACTCTCACTTTCTATGATTTGAACCCCTCCTGTGAGTCCAGTTTTAGATTCCGATGCTTCACTTCAGGTTTACTGTATCCCTTGGACCTTCTTATTGACGATGAAACACAGAAATTGTATCGAAATTAAATTCAAGAAGCACAATGCCGACTTAAGTAAAAGAGGACTGACACTCTCACTTTCCATGTTTCGAACCTCTCCTGTGAGTCCAGTTTTAGATTCCGATGCTTCACTTCAGGTTTACTGTATACCTTGCACCTTCTTATTGACGATGAAACAAGGAAATTGCATCGGAATTAAATTCAAAAGGCACAATGCGACTTCAGTACAAGAGGAATGACACTCTAACTTTCTATGATTTGAACGTCTCCTGTGAGTCCAGTTTTAGATTCCGATTCTTCACTTCAGGTCTACAGTATACATTGAACCTTCTTATTGACGATGAAACACAGATATTGCATCCGAATTTAATACAAAACGCACAATACCGACTTAAGTAGAAGAGGAATGACACTCTAACTTTCTATGATTTGAACTTCTCCTGTGAGTGCAGTTTTAGATTCCGATGCTTCACTTCAGGTTTACTGTATCCCTTGGACCTTCTTATTGACGATGAAACACAGAAATTGCATCGGAATTAAATTCAAAAAGCACAGTGCCGACTTAAGTAAAAGAGGACTGACACGCTCACTTTCTATGATTTGAACCCCTCCTGTGAGTCCAGATTTAGATTCCGACGCTTCCCTTAAGGTTTACTGTATCCCTTGGACCTTCTTATTGACGATGAAACACAGAAATTGCATCCGAATTTAATACAAAAGGCACAATGCCGACTTAAGTACAAGAGGAGTAACACTCTAACTTTCTATGATTTCAATCTCTCCTGTGAGTCCAGTTTTAGATTCCGATGCATCACTTCAGGTTTACTGTATCCCTTGGACTTCCTTATTGACGATGAAACACAGAAATTGCTACCGAATTTAATACAAAAGGCACAATACCGACTTAAGTACAAGAGGTCTAACACTCTCACTTTCTATGATTTGAACCTGTCCTGTGAGTCCAGTTTTAGATTCCGATGCTTCACTTCAGGTTTACTATATCCCTTGGACGTTGTTATTGACGATGAAACACAGAAATTGCATCCGAATTCAATACAAAAGGCACAATACCGACTCAAGTACAAGAGGAGTGACACTCTAACTTTCTATGATTTGAACCTCTCCTGTGAGCCCAGATTTAGATTCCGATGTTTCTCTTCAGTTTTACTGTATCCCTTGGACCTTCGTACTGACGATGAAACACAGAAATTGCATCCGAATTTAATACAATTGGCACAATGCCGACTTAAGTACAAGAGGTCTGACACTCTCAGTTTCTATGATATGAACCTCTCCTGTGAGTCCAGTTTTAGATTCCGATGCTTCACTTCAGGTTTACTGTGTACCTTGCACCTTCTTATTGACGATGAAACACAGAAATTGCATCGAAATTTAATACAAAAGGCACAATGTCGACTTAAGTAAAAGTGGACTGACACTCTAACTTTCTATGATTCGAACCTCTCCTGTGAGTCCAGTTTTAGATTCCGATGTTTCACTTGAGGATTACTGTGTCCCTTGGTCCTTCTTATTAACGATGAAACACAGAAATTGCATCCGAATTTAATACAAGAGGCACAATACTGACTTAAGTACAAGAGGACTGACACTCTAACTATCTATGATTTGAATCTTTCCTGTGAGTCCAGTTTCAGATCCGATGCTTCACTTCAGGTTTACTGTATCCCTTTGACGTTCTCATTGACGATGACACACAGAAATTGCATCGGAATTACATTCAAAAGGCACAATTCCGACTTAAGTAAAAGAGGACTCACACTCTCACTTTCTATGATTTGAACCTCTCCTGTGAGTCCAGTTTTAGATTCCGTTGCTTCACTTCAGGTTTACTGTATCCCTGGGACGTTCTTATTGACGATAAAACACAGAAATTGCATCGGAATCAAATTCAATAGGCACAATGCCGACTTAAGTACAAGAGGACTGATACTCTCACTTTCTTTGATTTGAACCTCTCCTGTGAGTCCAGTTTTAGATTCCGATGCTTAACTTCAGGTATACTGTATCCCTTGGACCTTCTTATTGACGATGAAACACAGAAATTGCATCGGTATTCAATACAATAGGCACAATGGCGACGTAAGTTCAAGAGGACTGACACTCTCACTTTCTATGATTTGAACCTCTCCTGTGAGTCCGGTTTTAGATTCCGATGCTTCACTTCAGGTTTACTGTATACCTTGCACCTTCTTATTGACGATGAAACACAGAAATTGCATCGGAATTAAATTCAAAACGCACAATGCCGACTTAAGTACAAGAGGACTGACTTTCTAACTTTCTATGATATGAACCTCTTCTGTGAGTCCAGTTTTAGATTCCGATGCTTCACTTCAGGTTAACTGTATCCCTTGGACCTTCTTATTGACGATGAAACACAGAAATTGCATCCGAATTTAATACAAATGGCACAATGCCGACTTAAGTACAAGAGGACTGACACTCTCACTTTCTATGATTTGAATCTCTGATGTGAGTCCAGTTTTAGATTCCGATGCTTCACTTCAGGTTTACTGTATACCTTGCACCTTCTTACTGACGATGAAACACAGAAATTGCATCGGAATTTAATACAAAAGGCACAATGCTGACTTAAGTAAAAGAGGACTGACACTCTAACTTTGTATGATTTGAACCAATCCTGTGAGTCCAGTTTTGATTCCGATGCTTCACTTCAGGTTTACTGTATCCCTTTGACCTTCTTATTGACGTTGACACACAGAAATTGCATCGGAATTAAATTCAAAAGGCACAATTCCGACTTAAGTAAAAGAGGACTGACACTCTCAGTTTCTATGATTTGAACCTGTGTTGTGAGTCCAGTTTTAGATTCCGTTGCTTCACTTCAGGTTTACTGTATCCCTTGGGCGTTCTTATTGACGATAAAACACAGAAATTGCATCGGAATTAAATTCAAAAGGCACAATGCCGACTTAAGTACAAGAGGACTGACACTCTCACTTTCTTTGATTTGAACCTCTCCTGTAAATCTAGTTTTAGATTCCAATGCTTCACTTCAGGTTTTCTGTATCCTTTGGACCTTCTTATTGACGATCAAACACAGAAATTACATCGGAATTAAATTCAAAACGCACAATGCCGACTGAAGTACAAGAGGACTGACATTCTAACTTTCTATGATTTGAACCTCTCCTGTGCATCCGGTTTTAGATTCCGATGCTTTAATTCAGGTTTACTGTATCCCTTGGACATTCTTATTGACGATGAACCACAGACATTGCATCCGAATTTAATACAAAAGGCACAATACCGACTTAAGTACAATAGGAGAGACACTCTAACTTTCTATGATTTGAACCTCTCCTGTGAGTCCAGTTTTAGATTCCGATGCTTCACTTCAGGTTTACTGTATACCTTGCACCTCCTTATTGACGATGAAACACAGGAATTGCATCCGAATTTAATACAAAACACACAATGCCGAATTAAGTACATGAGGACTGACATTCTAACTTTCTATGATTTGAACCTCTCCTGTGAGTCTAGTTTGAGATTCCGATGCTTCACTTCAGGTTTACTGTCTCCCTTCGACCTTCTTATTGACGATGAAACAAAGAAATGGCATCCGAATTCAATACAAAAGGCACTATACCGACGTAAGTACAAGAGGAGTGACATTCTAACTTTCTATGATTTAAACCTCTCCTGGGAATCCAGTTTTAGATTCCGATGCTTCACTTCAGGTTTACTGTATCGCTTGGACATTCTTATTGACGATGAAACACAGAAATTGCATCGGAATTAAATTCAAAAAGCACAATGCCGACTTAAGTAAAAGAGGACTGACACTCTCACTTTCTATGATTTGAACCTGTCCTGTGAGTCCAGTTTTAGATTCCGTTGCTTCACTTCAGGTTTACTGTATCCCTTGGGCGTTCTTATTGACGATAAAACACAGAAATTGCATCGGAATTAAATTCAAAAGGCACAATGCCGACTTAAGTACAAGAGGACTGACACTCTCACTTTCTTTGATTTGAACCTCTCCTGTAAATCTAGTTTTAATTCCGATGCTTCACTTCAGGTTTTCTGTATCCTTTGGACCTTCTTATTGACGATGAAGCACAGAAATTACATCGGAATTAAATTCAAAACGCACAATGCCGACTGAAGTACAAGAGGACTGACATTCTAACTTTCTATGATTTGAACCTCTCCTGTGCATCCAGTTTTAGATTCGGATGCTTTAATTCAGGTTTATTGTATCGCTTTTACATTCTTATTGACGACGAACCACAGAAATTGCATCCGAATTTAATACAAAAGGCACAATACCGACTTAATTACAATAGGAGTGACACTCTAACTTTCTATGATTTGAACCTCTCCTGTGAGTCCAGTTTTAGATTCCGATGTTTCACTTCAGGTTTACTGTATAGATTGGACCTTCTTATTGAAGATGAAACACAGAAATTGCATCCCAATTTAATACAAATGGCACGATGTCGACTTAAGTACAAGAGGACTGACACTCTCGGTTTCTATGATTTGAACCACTCCTGTGAGTCCAGTTTTAGATTCCGTTGCTTCACTTCAGGTTTACTGTATACCTTGCACCTCCTTATTCACGATGAAACACAGGAATTGCATCCGAATTTAATACAAAACACACAATCCCGAATTAAGTACAAGAGGACTGACATTCTAACTTTCTATGATTTGAACCTCTCCTGTGAGTCCAGTTTCAGATTCCGATGCTTCTCTTCAGGTTTACTGTCTCCCTTCGACCTTCTTATTGAGGATGAAAAAAAGAAATGGCATCCGAATTCAATACAAAAGGCACAATACCGACGTAAGTACAAGAGGAGTGAGTCTCTAACTTTCTATGATTTGAACTTCTCCTGTGAGTCCAGTTTTGGATTCCGATGCTTCACTTCAGGTTTCCTGTATCCCTTGGACCTTCTTATTGACGAAGAAACACGGAAATTGTATCTGAATTTAATACAAATGGCATAATGCCGACTTAATTACAAGAAGACTGACACTCTCACTATCTATGATTTGAACCTCTCCTGTGAGTCCAGTTTTAGATTCCGATGCTTCACTTCAGGTTTCCTGTATCCCTTGGACCTTTTTATTGACGATGAAACACAGAAATTGCATCCGAATTTAATACAAATGGCACAATGCCGACATAAGTACAAGAGGACTGACACTCTCACTTTCTTTGATTTGAACCTCTCCTGTGAGACATGTTTTAGATTCCGATGCTTCACTTCAGGTTTACTGTATACCTTGCACCTTCTTATTGACGATGAGACACTAAAATTGCATCGGAATTTAATACAAAAGGCACAATGCCGACTTAAGTAGAAGAGGACTGACACTCTAACTTTCTATGATTTGAACCTCTCCTGTGAGTCCAGTTTTAGATTCCGTTGCTTCACTTCAGGTTTACTGTATCCCTTGGGCGTTCTTATTGACGATAAAACACAGAAATTGCATCGGAATTAGATTCAAAAGGCACAATGCCGACTTAAGTACAAGAGGACTGACACTCTCACTTTCTTTGATTTGAACCTCTCCTGTAAATCTAGTTTTAATTCCGATGCTTCACTTCAGGTTTTCTGTATCCTTTGGACCTTCTTATTGACGATGAAGCACAGAAATTACATCGGAATTAAATTCAAAACGCACAATGCCGACTGAAGTACAAGACGACTGACATTCTAACTTTCTATGATTTGAACCTCTCCTGTGCATCCAGTTTTAGATTCCGATGCTTTAATTCAGGTTTACTGTATCCCTTTTACATTCTTATTGACGACGAACCACAGAAATTGCATCCGAATTTAATACAGAAGGCACAATACCGACTTAAGTACAATAGGAGTGACACTCTAACTTTCTATGATTTGAACCTCTCCTGTGAGTCCAGTTTTAGATTCCGATGCTTCACTTCAGGTTTACTGTATAGATTGGACCTTCTTATTGAAGATGAAACACAGAAATTGCATCCCAATTTAATACAAATGGCACGATGTCGACTTAAGTACAAGAGGACTGACACTCTCGGTTTCTATGATTTGAACCACTCCTGTGAGTCCAGTTTTAGATTCCGTTGCTTCACTTCTGGTTTACTGTATACCTTGCACCTCCTTATTCACGATGAAACACAGGAATTCCATCCGAATTTAATACAAAACACACAATCCCGAATTAAGTACAAGAGGACTGACATTCTAACTTTCTATGATTTGAACCTCTCATGTGGGTCCAGTTTCAGATTCCGATGCTTCACTTCATTTTTACTGTCTCCCTTCGACCTTCTTATTGACGATGAAAAAAAGAAATGGCATCCGAATTCAGTACAAAAGGCACAATACCGACGTAAGTACAAGAGGAGTGAGTCTCTAAATTTCTATGATTTGAACTTCTCCTGTGAGTCCAGTTTAGGATTCCGATGCTTCACTTCAGGTTTCCTGTATCCCTTGGACCTTCTTATTGACGATGAAACACGGAAATTGTATCTGAATTTAATACAAATGGCATAATGCCGACTTAATTACAAGAAGACTGACACTCTCACTATCTATGATTTGAACCTCTCCTGTGAGTCCAGTTTTAGATTCCGATGCTTCACTTCAGGTTTCCTGTATCCCTTGGACCTTCTTATTGACGATGAAACACAGAAATTGCATCCGAATTTAATACAAATGGCACAATGCCGACTTAAGTACAAGAGGACTGACACTCTCACTTTCTTTGATTTGAACCTCTCCTGTGAGACATGTATTAGATTCCGATGCTTCACTTCAGGTTTACTGTGTACCTTGCACCTTCTTATTGACGATGAGACACTGAAATTGCATCGGAATTTAATACAAAAGGCACAATGCCGACTTAAGTAGAAGAGGACTGACACTCTAACTTTCTATGATTTGAACCTCTCCTGTGAGTCCAGTTTTACATTCCGATGCTTCACTTCAGGTTTACTGTATCAATTGGACCTTCTTATTGACGGTTAAACACAGAAAATTCATCCGAATTTAATACAAAAGGCACAATGCCGACTTAAGTAAAAGAGGACTAACACTCTAACTTTCTATGATTTCAGTCTCTCCTGTGAGTCCAGTTTTAGATTCCGATGCATCACTTCAGGTTTACTGTATCCCTTGGACATTCTTATTGACGATGAAACGCAGAAATTGCAACCGAATTTAATACAAATGGCACAATGCCGACTTAAGTACAAGAGGACTAACACTCTCACTTTCTATGATTTGAACCTCTAATGTGAGTCCAGTTTTAGATTCCGACGCTTCCCTTAAGGTTTACTGTATCCCTTGGACCTTCTTATTGACGATAAAACACAGAAATTGCATCCGAATTTAATACAAAAAGCACAATACCGACTTAAGTACAAGAGGACTAACACTCTCACTTTCTATGATTTGAACGTCTCCTGTGAGTCAAGTTTTAGATTCCGATGCTTCACTTCAGGTCTACTGTATACATTGCACCTTCTTATTGACGATGAAACACAGATATTGCATCCGAATTTAATACAAAACGCACAATACCGACTTAAGTACAAGAGGAATGACACTCTAACCCTCTATGATTTGAACCTGTCCTGTGAGTCCAGTTTTAGATTCCGATGCTTCACTTCAGGTTTACTGTATCCCTTGGACTTTCTTATTGACGGTGAAACACAGACATTGCATCCGAATTTAATATAAAGGCACAATGCCGACTTAAGTACAAGAGCACTGACACTCTAACTTTCTATGATTTGAACATCTCCTGTGACTCCAGTTTTAGATTCCGATGCTTCACTTCAGGTTTACTGTATCCCTTGGACCTTCTTATTGACGATGAAACACAGAAATTGCATCGGAATTAAATTCAAAAAGCACAGTGCCGACTTAAGTAAAAGAGGACTAACACTCTCACTTTCTATGATTTGAACCCCTCCTGTGAGTCCAGTTTTAGATTCCGACGCTTCCCTTAAGGTTTACTGTATCCCTTGGACTTTTTTTTTATTGACGATGAAAAACAGAAATTGCATCCGAATTTAACACAAAAGGCACAATACCGACTTAAGTACAAGAGGAGTAACACTCTAACTTTCTATGATTTCAATCTCTCCTGTGAGTCCAGTTTTAGATTCCGATGCATCACTTCAGGTTTACTGTATCCCTTGGACCTTCTTATTGACGATGAAACACAGAAATTGCAACCGAATTTAATACAAATGGCACAATACCGACTTATATACATGAGGACTAACACTCTCACTTTCTATGATTTGAACCTCTCCTGTGAGTCCAGTTTTAGATTCCGACGCTTCCCTTAAGGTTTATTGTATCCCTTGGACCTTCTTATTGACGATGAAACACAGAAATTGCATCGGAATTAAATTCAAAAAGCACAATGCCGACTTAAGTAAAAGAGGACTGACACTCTCACTTTCTATGATTTGAACCCCTCCTGTGAGTCCAGTTTTAGATTCCGATGCTTCACTTCAGGTTTACTGTATCCCTTGGACCTTCTTATTGACGATGAAACACAGAAATTGCATCGGAATTAAATTCAAAAAGCACAATACCGACTTAAGTAAAAGAGGACTGACACTCTCACTTTCCATGTTTCGAACCTCTCCTGTGAGTCCAGTTTTAGATTCCGATGCTTCACTTCAGGTTTACTGTATACCTTGCACCTTCTTATTGACGATGAAACAAATAAATTGCATCGGAATTAAATTCAAAAGGCACAATGCGACTTAAGTACAAGAGGAATGGCACTCTAACTTTCTATGATTTGAACGTCTCCTGTGAGTCCAGTTTTAGAATCCGATGCTTCACTTCAGGTCTACTGTATACATTGCACCTTCTTATTGACGATGAAACACAGATATTGCATTGGAATTTAATACAATACACACAATACCGACTTAAGTACAAGAGGAGTGACACTCTAACTCTCTATGATTTGAACCTGTCCTGTGAGTCCAGTTTTAGATTCTGATGCTTCACTTTAAGTTTACTGTATCCCTTGGACTTTCTTATTGACGGTGAAACACAGAAATTGCATCCGAATTTAATACAAAAGGCAAAATGCCGACTTAAGTACAAGAGGACTGACACTCTAACTTTCTATGATTTGAACTTCTCCTGTGAGTCCAGTTTTAGATTCCGATGCTTCACTTCAGGGTTACTATATCCCTTGGACCTTGTTATTGACGATGAAACAAAGAAATTGCATCCGAATTCAATACAAAAGCCAGAATGCCGACTCAAATACAAGAGGAGTGACACTTTACTTTTATATGATTTGAACCTCTACTGTGAGTCCAGATTTAGATTCCGATGTTTCACTTCAGATTTACTGTATCCCTTGGACCTTCTTATTGACGATGAATCACAGAAATTGCATCCGAATTTAGAACAAAATGCACAATGCCGACTTAAGGACAAGTGGACTGACATTCTAACTTTCTATGATATGAACCTCTTCTGTGAGTCCAGTTTTAGGTTTCGATGCTTCACTTCAGGTTAACTGTATCCCTTGGACCTTCTTATTGACAATGAAACACAGAAATTGTATCCGAATTTAATACAAATGGCACAATGCCGACTTAAGTAGAAGAGGACTGACACTCTCACTTTCTATGATTTGAACCTCTGATGTGAGTCCAGTTTTAGATTCCGATGCTTCACTTCAGGTTTACTGTATCCCTTGGACTTTCATATTGACGGTGAAACACAGAAATTGCATCCGAATTTAATATAAAGGCACAATGCCGACTTAAGTACAAGAGCACTGACACTCTAACTTTCTATGATTTGAACTTCTCCTGTGAGTCCAGTTTTAGATTCCGATGCTTCACTTCAGGTTTACTGTATCCCTTGGACCTTCTTATTGACGATGAAACACTTAAATTGCATCGGAATTAAATTCAAAAAGCACAGTGCCGACTTAAGTAAAAGAGCACTGACACTCTCACTTTCTATGATTTGAACCCCTCCTGTGCGTCCAGTTTTAGATTCCGACGCTTCCCTTAAGGTTTACTGTATCCCTTGGACCTTCTTATTGACGATGAAACACAGAAATTGCATCCGAATTTAATACAAAAGCCACAATATCGACTTAAGTACAAGAGGAGTAACACTCTAACTTTCTATGATTTCAATCACTCCTGTGAGTCCAGTTTTAGATTCCGATGCATCACTTCAGGTTTACTGTATCCCTTGGACCTTCTTATTGACGATGAAACACAGTAATTGCAACCGAATTTAATACAAATGGCACAATGCCGACTTAAGTACAAGAGGACTAACACTCTCACTTTCTATGATTTGAAAATCTCCTGTGAGTCCAGTTTTAGATTCCTACGCTTCCCTTAAGGTTTACTGTATCCCTTGGACCTTCTTATTGACGATGAAGCACAGAAATTGCATCGGAATTAAATTCAAAAAGCACAATGCCGACTTAAGTTAAGAGGACTGACACTCTCACTTTCTATGATTTGAACCCCTCCTGTGAGTCCAGTTATAGATTCCGATGCTTCACTTCAGGTTTACTGTATCCCTTGGACCTTCTTATTGACGATGAAACACAGAAATTGCATCGG
Source organism: Schistocerca piceifrons (assembly GCF_021461385.2). NCBI lineage: Eukaryota > Metazoa > Arthropoda > Insecta > Orthoptera > Acrididae > Schistocerca > Schistocerca piceifrons. The sequence goes on along the minus strand of NC_060140.1, from coordinate 5,481,896 downwards.
AATTAAATTCAAAAAGCACAATGCCGATTTAAGTAAAAGAAGACTGACACTCTCACATTCCATGTTTCGAACCTCTCCTGTGACTCCAGTTTTAGATTCCGATGCTTCCCTCAGGTTTACTGTATACCTTGCACCTTCTTATTGACGATGAAACAAAGAAATTGCATCGGAATTAAATTCAAAAGGCACAATGCGACTTAAGTACAAGAGGAATGACACTCTAACTTTCTATGATTTGAACGTCTCCTGTGAGTCCAGTTTTAGATTCCGATGCTTCACTTCAGGTCTACTGTATACATTGCACCTTCTAATTGACGATGAAACACAGATATTGCATCCGAATTTAATACAAAACGCACAATACCGACTTAAGTACAAGAGGAGTGACACTCAAACTCTCTACGATTTGAACCTGTCCTGTGAGTCCAGTTTTAGATTCTGATGCTTCACTTCAGGTTTACTGTATCCCTTGGACTTTCTTATTGACGGTGAAACACAGAAATTGCATCCGAATTTAATACAAAAGGCAAAATGCCGACTTAAGTACAAGAGGACTGACACTCTAACTTTCTATGATTTGAACTTCTCCTGTGAGTCCAGTTTTAGTTTCCGATGCTTCACTTCAGGTTTACTATATCCCTTGGACCTTGTTATTGACGATGAAACACAGAAATTGCATCCGAATTCAATACAAAAGGCACAATACCGACTCAAGTACAAGAGGAGTGACACTTTAACTTTCTATGATTTGAACCTCTACTGTGAGTCCAGATTTAGATTCCGATGTTTCACTTCAGATTTACTGTATCACTTGGACCTTCTTATTGACGATGAAACACAGAAATTGCATCCGAATTTAATACAAATGGCACAATGCCGACTTAAGTACAAGAGGAATGACACTCTCAGCTTCTATGATTTGAACCTCTCCTGTGAGTCCACTTTTAGATTCCGAAGCTTCACTTCAGGTTTACTGTGTACCTTGCACCTTATTATTGACGGTGAAATACAGAAATTGCATCGGAATTTAATACAAGAGGCACAATACTGACTTACGTACAAGAGGACTGACACTCTAACAATGTATGATTTGAATCGTTCCTGTGAGTCCAGTTTTAGATTCCGATGCTTCACTTCAGGTATACTGTATCCCTTGGACCTTCTTATTGACGATGAAACACAGAAATTGCATCCGAATTTAGAACAAAATGCACAATGCCGACTTAAGGACAAGTGGACTGACATTCTAACTTTCTATGATATGCACCTCTCCTGTGAGTCCAGTTTAAGGTTCCGATGCTTCACTTCAGGTTAACTGTATCCCTAGGACCTTCTTATTGACGATGAAACACAGAAATTGTATCCGAATTTAATACAAATGGCACAATGCCGACTTAAGTAGAAGAGGACTGACACTCTCACTTTCTCTGATTTGAACCTCTGATGTGAGTCCAGTTTTAGATTCCGATGCTTCACTTCAGGTTTACTGTATACCTTGCACCTTCTTATTGACGATGAAACACAGAAATTGCATCGGAATTTAATACAAAAGGCACAATGCCGACTTAAGTAAAAGAGGACTGACACTCTAACTTAGTATGATTTGAACCTCTCCTGTGCGTCCGGTATTAGATTCCGATGCTTCACTTCAGGTTTACTGTATCCCTTGGACCTTCTTATTGACGATGAAACACAGAAATTGGATCCGAATTTAATACAAAAGGCACAATACCGACTTAAGTACAAGAGGAGTAACACTCTAACTTTCTATGATTTGAATCTCTCCTATGAGTCCAGTTTAAGATTCCGATGCTTCACTTCAGGTTTACTGTATCCCTTGGACCTTCTTATTGACGATGACACACAGAAATTGCATCGGAATTAAATTAAAAATGCACAATTCCGACGTAAGTAAAAGAGGACTGACACTCAAACTTTCTATGATTTGAACCTCTAATGTGAGTCCAGCTTTACAATCCGATGCTTCACTTCAGGTTTTCTGTATACCTTGGACCTTCTTATTGACGATGATACACAGAAATTGCATCGGAATATAATACAAATGGCACAATGTCGACTTAAGTAAAAGAGGACCGACACTCAAACTTTCTATGATTTGAACCTCTAATGTGAGTCCAGCTTTACAATCCGATGCTTCACTTCAGGTTTTCTGTATACCTTGGACCTTCTTATTGACGATGATACACAGAAATTGCATCGGAATATAATACAAATGGCACAATGTCGACTTAAGTAAAAGAGGACTGACACTCTAACTTTCTATGATTTGAACCTCTCCTGTGAGTCCAGTTTTAGATTCCGTTGCTTCACTTCAGGTTTACTGTATCCCTTGGACGTTCTTATTGACGATAAAACACAGAAATTGCATCGGAATTAAATTCAAAAGGCACAATGCCCACTTAAGTACGAGAGGACTGACAATCTAACTTTCTGTGATTCGAACCTCTCCTGTGAGTCCAGTTTTAGATTCCGATGCTTCACTTTAGGTTTACTGTATCCCTTGGACCTTCTTATTGACGATTAAACACAGAAATTGCATCCGAATTTAATACAAAAGGCACAATGCCGACTTAAGTAAAAGAGGACTGACGCTCTAACATTCTATGATTTGAACCTCTCCAGTGATTCCACTTTTATATTCCGATGCTTCCCTTAACGTTTACTGTATCTCTTGGACCTTCTTATTGACGATGAAACACAGAAATTGCATCCGAATTTAATACAAAAGGCACAATACCGACTTAAGTACAAGAGGAGTAACACTCTAACTTTCTATGATTTGAATCTCTCCTATGAGTCCAGTTTAAGATTCCGATGCTTCACTTCATGTTTACTGTATCCCTTTTACCTTCTTATTGACGATGTAACACAGAAATTGCATCCGAATTTAATACAAATGGCGCAATGCCGACTTAAGTACAAGAGGACTGACACTCTCACTTTCTATGATTTGAACCTCTCCTGTGAGTCCAGTTTTAGATACCGGTGCTTCACTTCAGGTTTACTGTCTCCCTTTTAGATTCTTATTGACGATGAATCACAGAAATTGCATCGGAATTAAATTCGAAAAGCACAATGCCGACTTAAGTAAAAGAGGACTGACACTCTCACTGTCTATGATTTGAGCCCCTCCTGTGAGTCCAGTTTTAGATTCCGATGCTTCACTTCAGGTTTACTGTATCCCTTGGACCTTCTTATTGACGATTAAACACAGAAATTTCATCCGAATTTAATACAAAAGGCACAATGCCGACTTAAGTAAAAGAGGACTGACACTCTAACATTCTATGATTTGAACCTCTCCAGTGAGTCCATTTTAAGATTCCGATCCTTCCCTTAAGGTTTACTGTATCCATTGGAGCTTCTTATTGATGATGAAACACAGAAATCGCATCCGAATTTAATACAAAAGGCACAATACCGACTTAAGTACAAGAGGAGTGACATTCTATCTATGATTTGAATCTTTCCTGTGAGTCCAGTTTTAGATTCCGATGCTTCACTTCAGGTTTACTGTATCCCTTGGACCTTCTTATTGACGATGACACACAGAAACTGCATCGGAATTAAATTCAAAAGGCACAATTCCGACTTAAGTAAAAGAGGACTGACACTCTCACTATCTATGATTTGAACCTCTCCTGTGAGTGCAGTTTTAGATTCCGTTGCTTCACTTCAGGTTCACTGTATCCCTTGGACGTTATTATTAACGATAAAACACAGAAATTGCATCGGAATTAAATTCAAAAGGCACATTGCCGACTTAAGTACAAGAGGACTGACACTCTAACTTTGTATGATTTGAACCTCTCCTGTGCGTCCAGTATTAGATTCCGATGCTTCACTTCAGGTTTACTGTATCCCTTGGACCTTCTTATTGACGATGAAACACAGAAATTGCATCCGAATTTAATACAAGAGGCACAACACCGACTTAAGTACAAGAGGAGTAACTTTCTATGATTTGAATCTCTCCTATGAGTCCAGTTTAAGATTCCGATGCTTCACTTCAGGTTTACTGTATCCCTTGGACCTTCTTATTGACGATGACACACAGAAATTGCATCGGAATTAAGTTAAAAATGCTCAATTCCGACGTAAGTAAAAGAGGACTGACACTCTCACTTTCTATGATTTGAACCTCTCCTGTGAGTCCAGTTTTAGATTCCGTTGCTTCACTTCAGGTTTACTGTATCCCTTGGACGTTCTTATTGACGATAAAACACAGAAATTGCATCGGAATTATATTCAAAAGGCACAATGCCGACTTAACTACAAGAGGACTGACACTCTAACTTTCTGTGATTCGAACCTCTCCTGTGAGTCCAGTTTTAGACTCCGATGCTTCACTTTAGGTTTACTGTATCCCATGGACCTTCTTATTGACGATTAAACACAGAAATTGCATCCGAATTTAATACAAAAGGCACAATGCCGACTTAAGTAAAAGAGGACTGACGCTCTAACATTCTATGATTTGAACCTCTCCTGTGATTCCACTTTTATATTCCGATGCTTCCCTTACCGTTTACTGTATCTCTTGGACCTTCTTATTGACGATGAAACACAGAAATTGCATCCGAATTTAATACAAAAGGCACTATACCGACTTAAGTACCAGAGGAGTAACACTCTAACTTTCTATGATTTGAATCTCTCCTATGAGTCCAGTTTAAGATTCCGATGCTTCACTTCAGGTTTACTGTATCCCTTCCACCTTCTTATTGACGATGAAACACAGAAATTGCATCCGAATTTAATACAAATGGCGCAATGCCGACTTAAGTACAAGAGGACTGACACTCTCACTTTCTAGGATTTGAACCTCTCCTGTGAGTCCAGTTTTAGATTCCGATACTTCACATTAGATTTACTGTATCCCTTGGACCTTCTTATTGACGATGAAACACAGAGTTTGCATCCGAATTTAATATATAAGGCACAATGCCGGCTTCAGTACAAGAGGGATGACACTCTAACTTTCTATGATTTCAACCTCTCCTGTGAGTCCAGATTTAGATTCCGATGTTTTACTTCAGGTTTACTGTATCCCGTGGATCATCTTATTGACGATGAAACACAGAAATTCTATCCAAATTTAATACAAAAGGCACAATGGCGACTTAAGTACAAGAGGACTGACACTCTCACTTTACATGATTCGAACCTCTCCTGTGAGTCCAGTTTTAGATTCCGATGCTCTCACTTCAGGTTTATTGTATACCTTGCACCTTCTGATTGACGATGAAACAAAGACATTGCATCGGAATAAAATTCAAAAGGCACAATGCCGACTTAAGTTCAAGAAGACTGACACTACCACTTTCTATGATTTGAACCTCTCCTGTGAGTCTAGTTTTAGATTCCAATGCTTCACTTCATGTTTACTGTATCCCTTGGACCTTCTTATTGACGATGAAACACAGAAATTGCATCCGAATTTAATACAAAGTGCACAATGCCGACTTAAGTTAAAGAGGACTGACACTCTAACATTCTATGATTTGAACCTCTCCTGTGAGTCCAGTTTTAGATTCCGATGCTTCCCTTCAGGTTTACTGTATCCATTGGTCCTTCTTATTGACGATAAGACACAGAAATTGTATCGGAATTTAATATAAAAGGCACAATGCCGACTTAAGCACAAGAATACTGACACTCTCACTAGCTATGATTTGAATCCCTCCTGTGAGTCCAGTTTTAGATTCCGATGCTTCACTTCAGGTTTACAGTATCCCTTGGACCTTCTTATTGACGATTAAACACAGAAATTTCATCCGAATTTAATACAAAAGGCACAATGCCGACTTAAGTAAAAGAGGACTGACACTCTAACATTCTATGATTTGAACCTCTCCTGTGAGTCCATTTTTAGATTCCGATCCTTCCCTTAAGGTTTACTGTATCCATTGGAGCTTCTTATTGATGATGAAACACAGAAATCGCATCCGAATTTAATACAAAAGGCACAATACCGACTTAAGTACAAGAGGAGTGACATTCTATCTATGATTTGAATCTTTCCTGTGAGTCCAGTTTTAGATTCCGATGCTACACTTCAGGTTTACTGTATCCCTTGGACCTTCTTATTGACGATGACACACAGAAACTGCATCGGAATTAAATTCAAAAATGCACAATTCCGACTTAAGTAAAAGAGGACTGACACTCTCACTATCTATGATTTGAACCTCTCCTGTGAGTGCAGTTTTAGATTCCGTTGCTTCACTTCAGGTTCACTGTATCCCTTGGACGTTATTATTAACGATAAAACACAGAAATTGCATCGGAATTAAATTCAAAAGGCACAATGCCGACTTAAGTACAAGAGGACTGACACTCTAACTTTGTATGATTTGAACCTCTCCTGTGCATCCAGTATTAGATTCCGATGCTTCACTTCAGGTTTACTGTATCCCTTGGACCTTCTTATTGACGATGAAACACAGAAATTACATCCGAATTTAATACAAGAGGCACAATACCGACTTAAGTACAAGAGGAGTAACTTTCTATGATTTGAATCTCTCCTATGAGTCCAGTTTAAGATTCCGATGCTTCACTTCAGGTTTACTGTATCCCTTGGACCTTCTTATTGACGATGACACACAGAAATTGCATCGGAATTAAGTTAAAAATGCACTATTCCGACGTAAGTAAAAGAGGACTGACACTCTCACTTTCTAGGATTTGAACCTCTCCTGTGAGTCCAGTTTTAGATACCGGTGCTTCACTTCAGGTTTACTGTATCCCTTGGACATTCTTATTGACGATGAATCACAGAAATTGCATCGGAATTAAATTCGAAAAGCACAATGCCGACTTAAGTAAAAGAGGACTGACACTCTCACTGTCTATGATTTGAACCCCTCCTGTGAGTCCAGTTTTAGATTCCGATACTTCACATTAGGTTTACTGTATCCCTTGGACCTTCTTATTGACGATGAAACACAGAGTTTGCATCCGAATTTAATATATAAGGCACAATGCCGGCTTCAGTGCAAGAGGGATGACACTCTAACTTTCTATGATTTCAACCTCTCCTGTGAGTCCAGATTTAGATTCCGATGTTTTACTTCAGGTTTACTGTATCCCGTGGATCTTCTTATTGACGATGAAACACAGAAATTCTATCCAAATTTAATACAAAAGGCACAATGGCGACTTAAGTACAAGAGGACTGACACTCTCACTTTCCATGATTCGAACCTCTCCTGTGAGTCCAGTTTTAGATTCCGATGCTCTCACTTCAGGTTTATTGTATACCTTGCACCTTCTGATTGACGATGAAACAAAGACATTGCATCGGAATTAAATTCAAAAGGCACAATGCCGACTTAAGTTCAAGAAGACTGACACTACCACTTTCTATGATTTGAACCTCTCCTGTGAGTCTAGTTTTAGATTCCAATGCTTCACTTCATGTTTACTGTATCCCTTGGACCTTCTTATTGACGATGAAACACAGAAATTGCATCCGAAATTAATACAAAGGGCACAATGCCGACTTAAGTTAAAGAGGACTGACACTCTAACATTCTATGATTTGAACCTCTCCTGTGAGTCCAGTTTTAGATTCCGATGCTTCCCTTCAGGTTTACTGTATCCATTGGTCCTTCTTATTGACGATAAGACACAGAAATTGTATCGGAATTTAATATAAAAGGCACAATGCCGACTTAAGTACAAGAATACTGACACTCTCACTAGCTATGATTTGAATCCCTCCTGTGAGTCCAGTTTTAGATTCCGATGCTTCACTTCAGGTTTACAGTATCCCTTGGACCTTCTTATTGACGATTAAACACAGAAATTTCATCCGAATGTAATACAAAAGGCACAATGCCGACTTAAGTAAAAGAGGACTGACACTCTAACATTCAATGATTTGAACCTCTCCTGTGAGTCCATTTTTAGATTCCGATCCTTCCCTTAAGGTTTACTGTATCCATTGGAGCTTCTTATTGATGATGAAACACAGAAATCGCATCCGAATTTAATACAAAAGGCACAATACCGACTTAAGTACAAGAGGAGTGACATTCTATCTATGATTTGAATCTTTCCTGTGAGTCCAGTTTTAGATTCCGATGCTACACTTCAGGTTTACTGTATCCCTTGGACCTTCTTATTGACGATGACACACAGAAACTGCATCGGAATTAAATTCAAAAATGCACAATTCCGACTTAAGTAAAAGAGGACTGACACTCTCACTGTCTAAGATTTGAACCTCTCCTGTGAGTGCAGTTTTAGATTCCGTTGCTTCACTTCAGGTTCACTGTATCCCTTGGACGTTATTATTAACGATAAAACACAGAAATTGCATCGGAATTAAATTCAAAAGGCACAATGCCGACTTAAGTACAAGAGGACTGACACTCTAACTTTGTATGATTTGAACCTCTCCTGTGCGTCCAGTATTAGATTCCGATGCTTCACTTCAGGTTTACTGTATCCCTTGGACCTTCTTATTGACGATGAAACACAGAAATAACATCCGAATTTAATACAAGAGGCACAATACCGACGTAAGTACAAGAGGAGTAACTTTCTATGATTTGAATCTCTCCTATGAGTCCAGTTTAAGATTCCGATGCTTCACTTCAGGTTTACCGTATCCCTTGGACCTTCTTATTGACGATGACACACAGAAATTGCATCGGAATTAAATTCAAAATGCACAATTCCGACGTAAGTAAAAGAGGACTGACACTCTCACTTTCTATGATTTGAACCTCTCCTGTGAGTCCAGTCTTAGATTCCGTTCCTTCACTTCAGGTTTACTGTATCCCTAGGACGTTCTTATTGACGATAAAACACAGAAATTGCATCGGAATTAAATTCAAAAGGCACAATGCCGACTTAAGTACAAGAGGACTGACACTCTAACTTTCTGTCATTCGAACCTCTCCTGTGAGTCCAGTTTTAGATTCCGATGCTTCACTTTAGGTTTACTGTATCCCTTGGACCTTCTTATTGACGATTAAACACAGAAATTGCATCCGAATTTAATACAAAAGGCACAATGCCGACTTAAGTAAAAGAGGACTGCCGCTCTAACATTCTATGATTTGAACCTCTCCTGTGATTCCACTTTTATATTCCGATGCTTCCCTTAACGTTTACCGTATCTCTTGGACCTTCTTATTGACGATGAAACACAGAAATTGCATCCGAATTTAATACAAAAGGCACAATACCGACTTAAGTACAAGAGGAGTAACACTCTAACTTTCTATGATTTGAATCTCTCCTATGAGTCCAGTTTAAGATTCCGATGCTTCACTTCAGGTTTACTGTATCACTTCCACCTTCTTATTGACGATGAAACACAGAAATTGCATCCGAATTTAATACAAATGGCGCAATGCCGACTTAAGTACAAGAGGACTGACACTCTCACTTTCTATGATTTGAACCTATCCTGTGAGTCCAGTTTTAGATACCGGTGTTTCACTTCAGGTTTACTGTATCCCTTGGACATTCTTATTGACGATGAATCACAGAAATTGCATCGGAATTAAATTCGAAAAGCACAATGCCGACTTAAGTAAAAGAGGACTGACACTCTCACTGTCTATGATTTGAACCCCTCCTGAGAGTCCAGTTTTAGATTCCGATGCTTCACATTGGTTTACTGTATCCCTTGGACCTTCTTATTGACGATGAAACACAGAGTTTGCATCCGAATTTAATATATAAGGCACATGCCGACTTAAGTACAAGAGGGATGACACTCTAACTTTCTATGATTTGAACCTCTCCTGTGCGTCCAGTATTAGATTCCGATGCTTCACTTCAGGTTTACTGTATCCCTTGGACCTTCTTATTGACGATGAAACACAGAAATAACATCCGAATTTAATACAAGAGGCACAATACCGACGTAAGTACAAGAGGAGTAACTTTCTATGATTTGAATCTCTCCTATGAGTCCAGTTTAAGATTCCGATGCTTCACTTCAGGTTTACCGTATCCCTTGGACCTTCTTATTGACGATGACACACAGAAATTGCATCGGAATTAAATTCAAAATGCACAATTCCGACGTAAGTAAAAGAGGACTGACACTCTCACTTTCTATGATTTGAACCTCTCCTGTGAGTCCAGTCTTAGATTCCGTTCCTTCACTTCAGGTTTACTGTATCCCTAGGACGTTCTTATTGACGATAAAACACAGAAATTGCATCGGAATTAAATTCAAAAGGCACAATGCCGACTTAAGTACAAGAGGACTGACACTCTAACTTTCTGTCATTCGAACCTCTCCTGTGAGTCCAGTTTTAGATTCCGATGCTTCACTTTAGGTTTACTGTATCCCTTGGACCTTCTTATTGACGATTAAACACAGAAATTGCATCCGAATTTAATACAAAAGGCACAATGCCGACTTAAGTAAAAGAGGACTGCCGCTCGAACATTCTATGATTTGAACCTCTCCTGTGATTCCACTTTTATATTCCGATGCTTCCCTTAACGTTTACTGTATCTCTTGGACCTTCTTATTGACGATGAAACACAGAAATTGCATCCGAATTTAATACAAAAGGCACAATACCGACTTAAGTACAAGAGGAGTAACACTCTAACTTTCTATGATTTGAATCTCTCCTATGAGTCCAGTTTAAGATTCCGATGCTTCACTTCAGGTTTACTGTATCACTTCCAAATTCTTATTGACGATGAAACACAGAAATTGCATCCGAATTTAATACAAATGGCGCAATGCCGACTTAAGTACAAGAGGACTGACACTCTCACTTTCTATGATTTGAACCTCTCCTGTGAGTCCAGTTTTAGATACCGGTGTTTCACTTCAGGTTTACTGTATCCCTTGGACATTCTTATTGACGATGAATCACAGAAATTGCATCGGAATTAAATTCGAAAAGCACAATGCCGACTTAAGTAAAAGAGGACTGACACTCTCACTGTCTATGATTTGAACCCCTCCTGAGAGTCCAGTTTTAGATTCCGATGCTTCACATTAGGTTTACTGTATCCCTTGGACCTTCTTATTGACGATGAAACACAGAGTTTGCATCCGAATTTAATATATAAGGCACATGCCGACTTAAGTACAAGAGGGATGACACTCTAACTTTCTATGATTTGAACTTCTCCTGTGAGTCCAGTTTTAGATTCCGATGCTCTCACTTCAGGTTTATTGTATACCTTGCACCTTCTTATTGACGATGAAACAAAGAAATTGCATCGGAATTAAATTCAAAAGGCACAATGCCGACTTAAGTACAAGAAGACTGACACTCCCACTTTCTATGACTTGAACCTCTCCTGTGAGACTAGTTTTAGATTCCAATGCTTCACTTCAGGTTTACTGTATCCCTTGGACCTTCTTATTGACGATGAAACACAGAAATTGCATCCGAATTTAATACAAAGGGCACAATGCCGACTTAAGTAAAAGAGGACTGACACGCTATCATTCTATGATTTGAACCTCTCCTGTGAGTCCAGTTTTAGATTCCGATGCTTCCCTTCAGGTTTACTGTATCCATTGGTCCTTCTTATTGACGATAAGACACAGAAATTGTATCGGAATTTAATATAAAAGGCACAATGCCGACTTAAGTACAAGAGGACTGACACTCTCACTAGCTATGATTTGAATCCCTCCTGTGAGTCCAGTTTTAGATTCCGATGCTTCACTTCAGGTTTACTGTATCCCTTGGACCTTCTTATTGACGATTAAACACAGAAATTTGTTCCGAATTTAATACAAAAGGCACAATGCCGACTTAAGTAAAAGAGGACTGACACTCTAACATTCTATGATTTGAACCTCTCCTGTGAGTCCATTTTTAGATTCCGATCCTTCCCTTAAGGTTTACTGTATCCATTGGAGCTTCTTATTGATGATGAAACACAGAAATCGCATCCGAATTTAATACAAAAGGCACAATACCGACTTAAGTACAAGAGGAGTGACATTCTATCTATGATTTGAATCTTTCCTGTGAGTCCAGTTTTAGATTCCGATGCTTCACTTCAGGTTTACTGTATCCCTTGGACCTTCTTATTGACGATGACACACAGAAACTGCATCGAAATTAAATTCAAAAGGCACAATGCCGACTTAAGTACAAGAAGACTGACACTCCCACTTTCTATGATTTGAACCTCTCCTGTGAGTCTAGTTTTAGATTCCAATGCTTCACTTCAGGTTTACTGTATCCCTTGGACCTTCTTATTAACGATAAAACACAGAAATTGCATCGGAATTAAATTCAAAAGGCACAATGCCGACTTAAGTACAAGAGGACTGACACTCTAACTTTGTATGATTTGAACCTCTCCTGTGCGTCCAGTATTAGATTCCGATGCTTCACTTCAGGTTTACTGTATCCCTTGGACCTTCTTATTGACGATGAAACACAGAAATTGCATCCGAATTTAATACAAGAGGCACAATACCGACTTAAGTAGAAGAGGAGTAACTTTGTATGATTTGAATCTCTCCTATGAGTCCAGTTTAAGATTCCGATGCTTCACTTCAGGTTTACTGTATCCCTTGGACCTTCTTATTGACGATGACACACAGAAATTGCATCGGAAATAAATTCAAAATGCACAATTCCGACGTAAGTAAAAGAGGACTGACACTCTCACTTTCTATGATTTGAACCTCTCCTGTGAATCCAGTTTTAGATTCCGTTGCTTCACTTCAGGTTTACTGTATCCCTTGGACGTTCTTATTGACGATAAAACACAGAAATTGCATCGGAATTAAATTCAAAAGGCACAATGCCGACTTAAGTACAAGAGGACTGACACTCTAACTTTCTGTGATTCGAACCTCTCCTGTGAGTCCAGTTTTAGATTCCGATGCTTCACTTTAGGTTTACTGTATCCCTTGGATCCTCTTATTGACGATTAAACACAGAAATTGCATCCGAATTTAATACAAAAGGCACAATGCCGACTTAAGTAAAAGAGGACTGACGCTCTAACATTCTATGATTTGAACCTCTCCTGTGATTCCACTTTTATATTCCGATGCTTCCCTTAACGTTTACTGTATCTCTTGGACCTTCTTATTGACGATGATACACAGAAATTGCATCCGAATTTAATACAAAAGGCACAATACCGACTTAAGTACAAGAGGAGTAACACTCTAACTTTCTATGATTTGAATCTCTCCCATGAGTCCAGTTTAAGATTCCGATGCTTCACTTCAGGTTTACTGTATCCCTTCCACCTTCTTATTGACGATGAAACACAGAAATTGCATCCGAATTTAATACAAATGGCACTATGCCGACTTAAGTACAAGAGGAATGACACTCTCACTTTCTATGATTTGAACCTCTCCTGTGAGTCCTGTTTTAGGTTCCGATGCTTCACTTCAGGTTTACTGTATCCCTTGGACATTCTTATTGACGATGAATCACAGAAATTGCATCGGAATTAAATTCAAAAAGCACAATGCCGACTTAAGTAAAAGAGGACTGACACTCTCACTTTCTATGATTCGAACCCCTCCTGTGAGTCCAGTTTTAGATTCCGATGCTTCACTTCAGGTTTACTGTATCCCTTGGATTTTCTTATTGACTTTGAAACACAGAAATTGCATCCGAATTTAATACAAAAGGCACAATGCCGACTTAAGTACAAGAGGACTGACACTCCCACTTTCTATGATTTAAACCACTCCTGTGAGTCCAGTTTTAGATTCCGATGCTTCGCTTAAGGTATGCTTTATCCCTTGGACCTTCTTATTGGCGATGAAACACAGAAATTGCATCCGAATTTAATACAAAAGGCACAATACCGCCTTAAGTACAAGAGGAGTAACACTCTAACTTTCTATGATTTGAACCTCTCCTATGAGTCCAGTTTTAGATTCCGATGCTTCACTTCAGGTTTACTGTATCCCTTGGACCTTCTTATTGACGATGAAACACAGAAATTGCATCCGAATTTAATACAAATGGCACAATGCCGACTTAAGTACAAGAGGACTGACACTCTCTCTTTCTATGATTTGAACCACTCCTGTGAGTCCAGTTTTAGATTCCGATGCTTCACTTGAGGTTTACTGTATCCCTTGGACATTCTTATTGACAATGAAACACAGAAATTGCATCTGAATTTAATACAAAGTACACAATGCAGACTTAAATAAAATAGGACTGACACTCTAACATTCTATTATTTTAACCTCTCCTGTGAGTCCAGTTTTAGATTCCAATGCTTCCCTTAAGGTTTACTGTATCCCTTGGACCTTCTTATTGACGATGAAACACAGAAATTGCATCCGAATTTAATACAAAAGGCACAATGCCGACTTAAGTAAAAGAGAACTGACACTCTAACTTTGTATGATTTAAACCTCTCCTGTGAGTCCAGTTTTAGATTCCGATGCTTCACTTCAAGTTTACTGTTTCACTTGGACCTTCTTATTGACGATGAAACACAGAAATTGCATCCGAAAGTAATACTAAAGGCACAATGACTACTTAAGCAAAAGAGGACTGACACTCTAACACTCTATGATTTGAACCTCTCCCGTGAGTCCAGTATTAGTTTCCGATGCTTCACTTAAGGTTTACTGTATCCCTTGGACCTTCTTATTGACGATGAAACACAGAAATTGCATCCGAACTTAATGCAAAAGGCACAATACAGACTTAAGTACAAGAGGACTGACACTCTAACTATCTATGATTTGAATCGTTCCTGTGAGACCAGTTTTAGACTCCGATGCTTCACTTCAGGTTTACTGTATCCCTTGGACCTTCTTATTAACGATAAAACACAGAAATTGCATCGGAATTAAATTCAAAAGGCACAATGCCGACTTAAGTACAAGAGGACTGACACTCTAACTTTGTATGATTTGAACCTCTCCTGTGCGTCCAGTATTAGATTCCGATGCTTCACTTCAGGTTTACTGTATCCCTTGGACCTTCTTATTGACGATGAAACACAGAAATTGCATCCGAATTTAATACAAGAGGCACAATACCGACTTAAGTAGAAGAGGAGTAACTTTCTATGATTTGAATCTCTCCTATGAGTCCAGTTTAAGATTCCGATGCTTCACTTCAGGTTTACTGTATCCCTTGGACCTTCTTATTGACGATGACACACAGAAATTGCATCGGAAATAAATTCAAAATGCACAATTCCGACGTAAGTAAAAGAGGACTGACACTCCCACTTTCTATGATTTGAACCTCTCCTGTGAGTCCAGTTTTAGATTCCGTTGCTTCACTTCAGGTTTACTGTATCCCTTGGACGTTCTTATTGACGATAAAACACAGAAATTGCATCGGAATTAAATTCAAAAGGCACAATGCCGACTTAAGTACAAGAGGACTGACACTCTAACTTTCTGTGATTCGAACCTCTCCTGTGAGTCCAGTTTTAGATTCCGATGCTTCACTTTAGGTTTACTGTATCCCTTGGATCCTCTTATTGACGATTAAACACAGAAATTGCATCCGAATTTAATACAAAAGGCACAATGCCGACTTAAGTAAAAGAGGACTGACGCTCTAACATTCTATGATTTGAACCTCTCCTGTGATTCCACTTTTATATTCCGATGCTTCCCTTAACGTTTACTGTATCTCTTGGACCTTCTTATTGACGATGATACACAGAAATTGCATCCGAATTTAATACAAAAGGCACAATACCGACTTAAGTACAAGAGGAGTAACACTCTAACTTTCTATGATCTGAATCTCTCCCATGAGTCCAGTTTAAGATTCCGATGCTTCACTTCAGGTTTACTGTATCCCTTCCACCTTCTTATTGACGATGAAACACAGAAATTGCATCCGAATTTAATACAAATGGCACTATGCCGACTTAAGTACAAGAGGAATGACACTCTCACTTTCTATGATTTGAACCTCTCCTGTGAGTCCTGTTTTAGGTTCCGATGCTTCACTTCAGGTTTACTGTATCCCTTGGACATTCTTATTGACGATGAATCACAGAAATTGCATCGGAATTAAATTCAAAAAGCACAATGCCGACTTAAGTAAAAGAGGACTGACACTCTCACTTTCTATGATTCGAACCCCTCCTCTGAGTCCAGTTTTAGATTCCGATGCTTCACTTCAGGTTTACTGTATCCCTTGGATTTTCTTATTGACTTTGAAACACAGAAATTGCATCCGAATTTAATACAAAAGGCACAATGCCGACTTAAGTACAAGAGGACTGACACTCCCACTTTCTATGATTTAAACCACTCCTGTGAGTCCAGTTTTAGATTCCGATGCTTCGCTTAAGGTATGCTTTATCCCTTGGACCTTCTTATTGGCGATGAAACACAGAAATTGCATCCGAATTTAATACAAAAGGCACAATACCGCCTTAAGTACAAGAGGAGTAACACTCTAACTTTCTATGATTTGAACCTCTCCTATGAGTCCAGTTTTAGATTCCGATGCTTCACTTCAGGTTTACTGTATCCCTTGGACCTTCTTATTGACGATGAAACACAGAAATTGCATCCGAATTTAATACAAATGGCACAATGGCGACTTAAGTACAAGTGGACTGACACTCTAACTTTCTATGATTTGAACCTCTCCTGTGAGTCCAGTTTTAGATTCCGATGCTTCACTTTAGGTTTACTGTATCCCTTGGACCTTCTTATTGGCGATGAAACACAGAAATTGCATCCGAATTTAATACAAAAGGCACAATACCGACTTAAGTATAAGAGAAGTGACACTCTAACTCTCTTTGATTTGAACCTCTCCTGTGGGTCCAGGTTTAGATTCTGATGCTTCACTTCAGGTTTACTGTATTCCTTGGACCTTCTTATTGACGGTGAAACACAGAATTGGCGTCCGAATTTAATACAAAAGCACAATACCGACTTAAGTACAAGAGGACTGACACTCTCCCTTTCTATTATTTGAACCTCTCCTGTGAGTCCAGTCCTAGATTCTGATGCTTCACTTCAGGTTTACTGTATACCTAGCACCTTCTTGTTGACGATGAAACACTGAAATTGCATCCGAATTTAATAAAAAAGGTACAATACCGACTTAAGTACAAGAGGAGTAACACTCTAACTTTCTATGATTTGAATCTCTCCTGTGAGTTCAGTTTGAGATTCCGATGCTTCACTTCACGTTTACTGTATCCCTTGGACCTACTTATTGACGATGAAACACAGAAATTGCATCCGAATTAAATACAAATGGCATAATGCCGTCTTAAGTACAAAAGGACTGACACTCTCACCTTCTATGATTTGAACCCCTCCTGTGAGTCCAGTTTTAGATTCCAATGCTTCACTTCTGGTTTCCTGTATCCCTTGGACCTTCTTATTGACGATGAAACACAGAGTTTGCATCCGAATTTAATATATAAGGCATAATGCCGACTTAAGTACAAGAGGGATGACACTCTAACTTTCTATGATTTGAACCTCACCTGTAAGTCCAGTTTTAGATTCCATTGCTCACTTCAGGTTTACTGTACCCCTTGGACGTTCTTATTGACGATAAAACACAGAGATTGCATGGGAATTAAATTCAATAGGCACAATGCCGACTTAAGTACAAGAGGAGTGACACTCTAACTTTCTATGATTTGACCCTCTCCTGTGAGTCCAGTTTTAGATTCCGATGCTTCACTTCAGGTTTACTGTATCCATTGGAACTTCTTATTGACGATGAAACACAGAATTGGCATCCGAATTTAATACAAAAGGCACAATACTGACTTAAGTACAATAGGACTGACACTCTCACATTCTATGATTTGAACCTCTCCTGTGAGTCCAGTCTTAAATTCCGATGCTTCACTTCAGGTTTACTATATACCTAGCACCTTCTTGTTGACGATGAAACACAGAGTTTGCATCCAAATTTAACACAAAAGGCACAATGCCAACTTAAGTGCAAGAGGTCTCACACTCTAACTTTCTATGATGACGAACCTCTCCTGTGAGTCTAGTTTTAGATTCCGATGCTTCACTTCAGGTTTACTGTACCCCTTGGACGTTCTTATTGACGATAAAACACAGAGATTGCATGGGAATTAAATTCAATAGGCACAATGCCGACTTAAGTACAAGAGGAGTGACACTCTAACTTTCTATGATTTGAACCTCTCCTGTGAGTCCAGTTTTAGATTCCGATGCTCACTTCAGGTTTACTGTATCCCTTGGAACTTCTTATTGACGAATAAACACAGAAATTTCATCCGAATTTAATAAAAAAGGCACAATGCCAACTTAAGTAAAAGAGGACTGACACTCTAACATTCTATGATTTGAACCCCTCCTGTGAGTCCAGTTTTAGATTCCGATGCTTCCCTTAAGGTTTACTGTATCCCTTGGACCTTCTTATTGAAGATGAAACACAGAAATTGCATCCGAATTTAATACAAAAGCACAATACCAACTTAAGTACAAGAGGAGTAACTTCCTAACATTCTATGATTTGAATCTCTCCTGTGAGTCCAGTTTTAGATTCCGATGCTTCACTTCAGGTTTACTGTATCCCTTGGACCTTCTTATTGACGATGAAACATAGAAATTGCATCCGAATTTAATACAAATATCACAATGCTGTCTTAAGTACAAGAGGACTGACACTCTCTATGATTTGAACCTCTCCTGTGAGTCCAGCTTTAGATTCTGATGCTTCACTTCAGGTTTACTGTATCCTTTGGACCTTCTTATTGACGATGGAACACAGAATTGGCATCCGAATTTAATACAAAAGGCACAATACCGACTTAAGTACAAGAGGACTGACACTCTCACTTTCTATGATTTGAACCTCTCCCGTGAGTCCAGTCTTAGATTCTGATGCTTCACTTCAGGTTTACTGTATACCTAGCACCTTCTTGTTGACGATGAAACACTGAAATTGCATCCGAATTTAATACAAAAGGCACAATGACGACTTAAGTACAAGAGGACTGACACTCCCGCTTTCTATGATTTGAACCTGCCCTGTGAGTCCAGTTTTAGATTCCGATGCTTCACTTCAGGTTTACTGTATCCCTTGGACGTTCTTATTGACGATTAAACACAGAAATTTCATCCGAATTTAATACAAAAGGCACAATGCCGACTTACGTAAAAGAGGACTGACACTCTAACATTCTATGATTTGAACCTCTCCTGTGAGTCCAGTTTTAGATTCCGATGCTTCCCTTATGGTTTACTGTATCCCTTGGACTTTCTTATTGACGATGAAACACAGAAATTGCATCCGAATTTAATACAAAAGGCACAATAACGACTTAAGTACAAGAGGAGTAACACTCTAACTATCTATGATTTGAATCTCTCCTGTGAGTCCAGTTTGAGATTCCGATGCTTCACTTCAGGTTTACTGTATCCCTTGGACCTTCTTATTGACGATGAAACACAGAAGAAATTGCATCGGAATTAAATCCAAAAAGCACAATGCCAACTTAAGTAAAAGAGGACTGACACTCTCTCTTTCTATGATTTGAACCCCTCCTGTGAGTCCAGTTTTTGATTCCGATGCTCCGCTTCAGGTTCACTGTATCAGTTGGACCTTCTTATTGACGATTAAACACAGAGTTTGCATCCGAATTTAATACAAAAGGCACTATGGCGACTTAAGTACTAGAGGACTGACACTCTCACTTTCCATGATTTGAACCTCTCCTGTAAGTCCAGTCATTGATTCCGAGGCTTCACTTCAGGTTTACTGTATCCCTTGGACATTCTATTTGACGGTGAAACAAAGACATTGCTTCCGAATTTAATACAAAAGGCTCAATGCCGACTTAAGTAAAAGTGGACTAACACTCTAACATTCTATGATTTGAACCTCTCCTGTGAGTCCAGTTTTAGATTCCGATGCTTCACATCAAGTATACTATATCCCTTGGACCTTCTACTTGACGATGAAACACAGAACTTGCATCCGAATTTAGAACAAAAGGCACATGCCGACTTAAGTACAAGAGGACTGACATTCTAAATTTCTATGATATGAACCTCTCCTGTGAGTCCAGTTTTAGATTCCGATGCTTCACTTCAGGTTTACTGTATACCGTGCACCATCTTATTGACGATGAAACACAGAAATTACATCAGAATTTAATACTAAAGGCACAATGCCGACTTAAGTAAAAGAGGACGGACACTCTAACTTTGTATGATTTGAACCTCTCCTGTGAGTCCAGTTTTAGATTCCGATGCTTCACTTCAGGTTTACTGTATCCCTTGGATCTTCTTATTGACGATGAAACACAGAAATTGCATCCGAATGTAATACGAAATGCACAATGCCGACTTAAGTAAAAGAGGACTGACACTTTAACACACTATGATTTGAACCTCTCCCGTGAGTCCAGTATTAGATTCAGTTGTTCACTTAAGGTTTACTGTATCCCTTGGACCTTCTTATTGCCGATGAAACACAGAAATTGCATCCGAATTTAATACAAAAGGCACAATACCGACTTAAGTAAAAGAGGAGTGACACTCTAACTATCTATGATTTGAATCTTTCCTGTGAGTCCAGTTTTAGATTCCGATGCTTCACTTCAGGTTTACTGTATCCCTTGGACCTTCTAATTGACAGTGACACACAGAAATTGCATCGGAATTAAATTCAAAAAGCACAATTCCGACTTAAGTAAAAGAGGACTGACACTCTCACGTTCTATGATATGAACCTCTCCTGTGAGTCCAGTTTTAGATTCCGTTGCTTCACTTCAGGGTACTGCATTACTTGGTCGTTCTTATTGACGATAAAACACAGAAAATGCATCAGAATTTAATTCAAAAAGCACAATGCCAACTTAAGTACAAGATGACTGACACTCTTACTTTCTGTGATTTGAACCTCTCCTGTGAGTCCAGTTTTAGATTCCGATGCTTCACTTCAGGTTTACTGTATCCCTTGGACCCTCTTATTGCCAATGATATACAGAGTTTGCATCCGAATTTAATACAAAAGGCACAATGCGACTTAAGTATAAGAGGACTGACACTCTAACATTTTATGATTTGAAACTCTTGTGTGAGTCTAGTTTTAGATTCCGATGCTTCACTTCACGTTTACTGTATCACTTGGACATTCTTATTGACAATGAAACACAGAAATTGCATCCGAAATTAATACAAAAGGCACAATGGCGACTTAAGTACAAGAGGACTGACACTCTAACTTTCTATGATTTGAACCTCTACTGCGAGCCCAGTTTAGATTCCGATGCTTCACTTCAGGTTTACTGTATCCCTTGGACCTTCTTATTGACGATGAAACACAGAATTGGCATCCGAATTTAATACAAAAGGCACAATACTGACTTAAGTACAATAGGACTGACACTCTCACATTCTATGATTTGAACCTCTCCTGTGAGTCCAGTCTTAGATTCCGATGCTTCACTTCAGGTTTACTGTATACCTAGCACCTTCTTGTTGACGATGAAACACAGAGTTTGCATCCGAATTTAACACAAAAGGCACAATGCCGACTTAAGTGCAAGAGGTCTGACACTCTAACTTTCTATGATGACGAACCTCTCCTGTGAGTCTAGTTTTAGATTCCGATGCTTCACTTCAGGTTTACAGTATCCCTTGGACCTTCTTATTGATGATGAAACACAGAAATTGCATCCGAATTTAATACAAATGGCACAATGCTGACTTAAGTACAAGAGGACTGACACTCTCACTTTCTATGATTTGAACCTCTCCTATGAGTTCATTTTTAGATTCCGATGCTTCACTTCAGGTTTACTGTATCCCTTGGACCTTCTTATTGACGATGAAACACAGAAATTGCATCCGAATTTAATACAAAAGGCACAATGCCGACTCAAGTACAAGAGGAATGACACTCTCACTCTCTATGATTTGAACCTCTAATGTGAGTGCAGTTTTAGATTCCGATGCTTCACTTCAGGCTTACTGTATACCTTGCACCTTCTTATTGACGATGAAACACAGAAATTTCATCCGAATTTAATACAAAAGGCACAATGCCGACTTTAGTACAAGAAGGGCTGACACTCTCACTTTCCATGATTTGAACCTCTCCAGTGAATCCAGTTTTAGATTCAGATGCTTCACTTCAGGTTTACTGTATCCCTTGGACGTTCTTATTGACGATGAAACACAGAAATTTCATCCGAATTTAATAGAAAAGGCACAATGCCGACTTAAGTAAAAGAGGACTGACACTCTAACATTCTATGATTTGAACCTCTCCTGTGAGTCCAGTTTTAGATTCCAAAGCTTCCCTTAAGATTTACTGTATCCCTTGGACCTTCTTATTGACGATGAAACACAGAAACTGCATCCGAATTTAATACAAAAGGCACAATACCGACTTATGTACAAGAGGAGTAACACTCTAACTTTCTATGATTTGAATCTCTCCTGTGAGTCCAGTTTGAGATTCCGATGCTTCACTTCAGGTTTACTGTATCCCTTGCACCTTCTTATTGACGGTGAAACACAGAAATTGCATCCGAATTTAATACAAATAGCATAATGCCGTTCTAAGTACAAGAGGACTGACACACTCCCATTCTATGATTTGAACCTCTCCTGTGAGTCCAGTTTTAGATTCCGATGCTTCACTTCAGGTTTACTGTATCACTTGGACATTCTTATTGACGATGAAACACAGAAATTGCATCGGAATTAAATTCCAAAAGCACAATGCCGACTTAAGTAAAAGAGGACTGACACACTCACTTTCTGTGATTTGAACCCCTCCTGTGAGTCCAGTTTTAGATTCCGATGCTTCACTTCAGGTTTACTGTATCCCTTGGACCTTCTTATTGACGATGAAACACAGAGTTTGCATCCGAAATTAATATAGAAGGCACAATGCCGACTTAAGTACAAGAGGGATGACACTCTAACTGTCTTTGATTTGAACCTCTCCTGTGAGTCCAGTTTTAGATTCCGATGCTTCACTTAAGGTGTACTGTATCCCTTGGACCTTCTTATTGACGATGAAACACAGAAATTGCATCCGAATTTAATACAAGAGGCACAATACCGACTTAAGTACAAGAGGACTGGCACTCTAACTATCTATGATTTGAATCTCTCCTGTGAGACTAGTTTTAGATTCCGATGCTTCATATCAAGTATACTGTAGCCCTTGGACCTTCTTATTGACGATGAAACACAGAAATTGCATCCGAATTTAGAACAAAAGGCACAATGCCGACTTAAGTACAAGAGGGCTGACATTCTAACTTTCTATGATATGAACCTCTCCAGTGAGTCCAGTTTTAGATTCCGATGCTTCACTTCAGGTTTACTGTATCCCTTGGACCTTCTAATTGACGATGACACACAGTAATTGCATCGGAATTAAATTCAAATGGCACAATTCCGATTTAAGTAAAAGAGGACTGACACTCTCACGTTCTATGATTTGAACCTCTTTTGTGAGTCCAGTTTTAGAATCCGTTGCTTCACTTTTGGTTTACTGTACCCCTTGGACGTTCTTATTGACGATAAAACACAGAATTGGCATCCGAATTTAATACAAAAGGCACAATACCGACTTACGTACAAGAGGACTGACTTTCTTACTTTCTATGATTTCAACCTTTCCTGTGGGTTCAGTCTTAGATTCTGATGCTTCACTTCAGGTTTACTATATACCTAGCACCTTCTTGTTGACAATGAAACACTGACATTGCATCCGAATTTAATACAAAAGGCACAATGCCGACTTAAGTAAAAGAGAACTGACACTCTAACTTTGTATGATTTAAACCTCTCCTGTGAGTGCAGTTTTAGATTCCGATGCTTCACTTCAAGTTTACTGTATCATTTGGACCTTCTTATTGACGATGAAATACAGAAATTGCATCCGAAAGTAATACTAAAGGCACAATGACTACCTAAGTAAAAGAGGACTGACACTCTAACACTCTATGATTTGAACCTCTCCCGTGAGTCCAGTATAAGTTTCCGATGCTTCACTCAAGGTTTACTGTATCCCTTGGACCATCTTACTGACGATGAAACACAGAAATTGCATCCGAACGTAATACAAAAATCACAATACAGACTTAAGTACAAGAGGACTGACACTCTAACTGTCTATGATTTGAATCGTTCCTGTGAGTCCAGTTTTAGACTCCGATGCTTCACTTCAGGTTTACTGTATCCCGTAGACCTTCTAATTGACGATGACACGCAGAAATTGCATCGGAATTAAATTCAAAGGGCACAATTCCGACTTAAGTAAAAGAGGACTGAAACTCTAACATTCTATGATTTGAACCTCTCCTGTGAGTCCAGTTTTACATTCCGATGCTTCCCTTAAGGATTACTGTATCACTTGGATCTTCTTATTGACGATGAAACACAGAAATTGCATCCGAATTTAATACAAAAGGCACAATACCGACTTAAGTACAAGAGGAGTGACACTCTAACTGTCTTTGATTTGAACCTCTCCTGTGGGTCCAGGTTTAGATTCTGATGCTTCACTTCAGGTTTACTGTATTTCTTGGACCTTCTTATTGACGGTGAAACACAGAATTGGCATCCGATTTTAATACAAAAGCACAATACCGACATAAGTACAAGAGGACTTACACTCTCACGTTCAATGATTTGATCCTCCCCTTTGAGTCCCGTTTTAGATCCCGATGCTTCACTTCCGGTTTACTGTATAGCTTGCACCATCTTATTGACGATGAAACACCGAAATTGCATCGGAATTTAATACAAAACGCACAATGCCGACTTAAGTAAATGAGGACTGACACTCTAACATTGTATGATTTGAACCTCTCCTGTGAGTCTAGTTTTAGATTCCGATGCTTCACTTCACGTTTACTGTATCCCTTGGCCATTCTTATTGACGATGACACACAGAAATTGCATCGGAATTTAATACAAATGGCACAATGGCGACTTAAGTACAAGTGGACTGACACTCTAACTTTCTATGATTTGAACCTCTCCTGTGAGTCCAGTTTTAGATTCCGATGCTTCACTTTAGGTTTACTGTATCCCTTGGACCTTCTTATTGGCGATGAAACACAGAAATTGCGTCCGAATTTAATACAAAAGGCACAATACCGACTTAAGTACAAGAGGAGTGACACTCTAACTCTCTTTGATTTGAACCTCTCCTGTGGGTCCAGGTTTAGATTCTGATGCTTCACTTCAGGTTTACTGTATCCCTTGGACCTACTTATTGACGATGAAACACAGAAATTGCATCCGAATTAAATACAAATGGCATAATGCCGTCTTAAGTACAAGAGGACTGACACTCTCACCTTCTATGATTTGAACCCCTCCTGTGAGTCCAGTTTTAGATTCCAATGCTTCACTTCAGGTTTACTGTATCCCTAGGACCTTCTTATTGACGATGAAACACAGAGTTTGCATCCGAATTTAATATATAAGGCATAATGCCGACTTAAGTACAAGAGGGATGACACTCTAACTTTCTATGATTTGAGCCTCACCTGTAAGTCCAGTTTTAGATACCGTTGCTCACTTCAGGTTTACTGTACCCCTTGGACGTTCTTATTGACGATGAAACACAGAGATTGCATGGGAATTGAATTCAATAGGCACAATGCCGACTTTAGTACAAGAGGAGTGACACTCTAACTTTCTATGATTTGAACCTCTCCTGTGAGTCCAGTTTTAGATTCCGATGCTTCACTTCAGGTTTACTGTATCTCTTGAAACTTCTTATTGACGAATAAACACAGAAATTTCATCCAAATTTAATAAAAAAGGCACAATGCCAACTTAAGTAAAAGAGGGCTGACACTCTAACATTCTATGATTTGAACCCCTCCTGTGAGTCCAGTTTTAGATTCCGATGCTTCCCTTAAGGTTTACTGTATCCCTTGGACCTTCTTATTGACGATGAAACACAGAAATTGCATCCGAATTTAATACAAAAGCACAATACCGACTTAAGTACAAGTGGAGTAACTTTCTAACATTCTATGATTTGAATCTCTCCTGTGAGTTCAGTTTTAGATTCCGATGCTTCACTTCAGGTTTACTGTATCCCTTGGACCTTCTTATTGACGATGAAACATAGAAACTGCATCCGAAATTAATACAAATGGCACAATGCTGTCTTAAGTACAAGAGGACTGACACTCTCTATGAATTGAACCTCCCCTGTGTGTCCACGTTTAGATTCTGATGCTTCACTTCAGGTTTACTGTATCCTTTGGACCTTCTTATTGACGATGGAACACAGAATTGGCATCCGAATTTAATACAAAAGGCACAATACCGACTTAAGTACAAGAGGACTGACACTCTCACTTTCTATGATTTGAACCTCTCCTGTGAGTCCAGTCTTAGATTCTGATGCTTCACTTCTGGTTTACTGTATACCTAGCACCTTCTTGTTGACGATGAAACACTGAAATTGCATCCGAATTTAATACAAAAGGCACAATGCCGACTTAGGTACAAGAGGACTGACACTCCCGCTTTCTATGATTTGAACCTGACCTGTGAGTCCAGTTTTAGATTCCGATGCTTCACTTCAGGTTTACTGTATCCCTTGGACGTTCTTATTGACGATTAAACACAGAAATTTCATCCGAATTTAATACAAAAGGCACAATGCCGACTTAAGTAAAAGAGGACTGACACTCTAACATTCTATGATTTGAACCTCTCCTGTGAGTCCAGTTTTAGATTCCGATGCTTCCCTTAAGGTTTACTGTATCCCTTGGACTTTCTTATTGACGATGAAACACAGAAATTACATCCGAATTTAATACAAAAGGCACAATAACGACTTAAGTACAAGAGGAGTAACACTCTAACTATCTATGATTTGAATCTCTCCTGTGAGTCCAGTTTGAGATTCCGATGCTTCACTTCAGGTTTACTGTATCCCTTGGAGCTTCTTATTGACGATGAAACACAGAAATTGCATCGGAATTAAATCCAAAAAGCACAATGCCAACTTAAGTAAAAGAGGACTGACACTCTCACTTGCTATGATTTGAACCCCTCCTGTGAGTCCAGTTTTTGATTCCGATGCTTCACTTCAGGGTCACTGTATCAGTTGGACCTTCTTATTGACGATTAAACACAGAGTTTGCATCCGAATTTAATACAAAAGGCACTATGGCGACTTAAGTACTAGAGGACTGACACTCTCACTTTCCAAGATTTGAACCTCTCCTGTGAGTCCAGTCTTAGATTCCGATTCTTCACTTCAGGTTTACTGTATCCCTTGGACATTCTTATTGACGGTGAAACAAAGACATTGCTTCCGAATTTAATACAAAAGGCTCAATGGCGACTTAAGTAAAAGAGGACTAACACTCTAACATTCTATGAACTTCTCCTGTGAGTCCAGTTTTAGATTCCGATGCTTCACATCAAGTATACTATATCCCTTGGACCTTCTAATTGACGATGAAACACAGAACTTGCATCCGAATTTAGAACAAAAGGCACATGCCGACTTAAGTACAAGAGAACTGACATTCTAACTTTCTATGATATGAACCTCTCCTGTGAGTCCAGTTTTAGATTCCGATGCTTCACTTCAGGTTTACTGTATCCCTTGGACCTTCTTATTGACGATGAAGCACATAAATTGCATCCGAATTTAATACAAGTGGCACAATGCCGACTTAAGTACAAGAGGACTGACACTCTCACTTTCTATGAAATGAACCTCTCATGTGAGTCCAGTTTTAGATTCCGATGCTTCACTTCAGGTTTACTGTATACCGTGCACCATCTTATTGACGATGAAACACATAAATTGCATCGGAATTTAATACAAAAGGCACAATGCCGACTTAAGTAAAAGAGGACGGACACTCTAACTTTGTATGATTTGAACCTCTCCTGTGAGTCCAGTTTTAGATTCCGATGCTTCACTTCAGGTTGACTGTATCCCTTGGATCTTCTTATTGACGATGAAACACAGAAATTGCATGCGAATGTAATACGAAAGGCACAATGCCGACTTAAGTAAAAGAGGACTGACACTTTAACACACTATGATTTGAACCTCTCCCGTGAGTCCAGTATTAGATTCAGTTGCTTCACTTAAGGTTTACTGTATCCCTTGGACCTTCTTATTGACGATGAAACACAGAAATTGCATCCGAATTTAATACAAAAGACACAATACCGACTTAAGTACAAGAGGAGTGACACTCTAACTATCTATGATTTGAATCTTTCCTGTGAGTCCAGTTTTAGATTCCGATGCTTCACTTCAGGTTTACTGTATCCCTTGGAACTTCTAATTGACAATGACACACAGAAATTGCATCGGAATTAAATTCAAAAGGCACAATTCCGACTTAAGTAAAAGAGGACTGACACTCTCACGTTCTATGATATGAACCTCTCCTGTGAGTCCAGTTTTAGATTCCGTTGCTTCACTTCAGGGTACTGTATTACTTGGTCGTTCTTATTGACGATAAAACACAGAAATTGCATCGGAATTTAATTCAAAAAGCACAATGCCAACTTAAGTACAAGATGACTGACACTCTCACTTTCTGTGATTTGAACCTCTCCTGTGAGTCCAGTTTTAGATTCCGATGCTTCACTTCAGGTTTACTGTATCCCTTGGACCTTCTTATTGCCAATGAAATACAGAGTTTGCATCCGAATTTAATACAAAAGGCACAATGCGACTTAAGTATAAGAGGACTGACACTCTAACATTTTATGATTTGAACCTCTTGTGTGAGTCTAGTTTTAGATTCCGATGCTTCACTTCACGTTTACTGTATCACTTGGACATTCTTATTGACAATGAAACACAGAAATTGCATCCGAATTTAATACAAAAGGCACAATGCGACTTAAGTATAAGAGGACTGACACTCTAACATTTTATGATTTGAACCTCTTGTGTGAGTCTAGTTTTAGATTCCGATGCTTCACTTCACGTTTACTGTATCACTTGGACATTCTTATTGACAATGAAACACAGAAATTGCATCCGAATTTAATACAAAAGGCACAATGGCGACTTAAGTACAAGAGGACTGACACTCTAACTATCTATGATTTGAATCTTTCCTGTGAGTCCAGTTTTAGATTCCGATGCTTCACTTCAGATTTACTGTATACCTAGCACCTTCTTGTTGACGATGAAACACAGAGTTTGCATCCGAATTTAACACAAAAGGCCCAATGCCGACTTAAGTGCAAGAGGACTGACACTCTAACATTCTATGATTTGAACCTCTCCTGTGAGTCCAGTTTTAGATTCTGATGCTTCACTTCAGGTTTACTGTATCACTTGGATATTCTTATTGACGATGAAACACAGAAATTGCATCGGAATTAAATTCAAATAGCACAATGCCGACTTAAGTAAAAGAGGACTGACACACTCACTTTCTGTGATTTGAACCCCTCCTGTGAGTCCAGTTTTAGATTCCGATGCTTCACTTCAGGTTTACTGTATCCCTTGGACCTTCTTATTGACGATGAAACACAGAGTTTGCATCCGAAATTAATATAGAAGGCACAATGCCGACTTAAGTACAAGAGGGATGACACTCTAACTGTCTATGATTTGAATCTCACCTGTGAGTCCAGTATTAGATTCCGATGCTTCACTTAAGGTGTACTGTATCCCTTGGACCTTCTTATTGACGATGAAACACAGAAATTGCATCCGAATTTAATACAAGAGGCACAATACCGACTTAAGTACAAGAGGACTCACACTCTAACTATCTATGATTTGAATCTCTCCTGTGAGTCTAGTTTTAGATTCCGATGCTTCATATCAAGTATACTGTATCCCTTGGACCTTCTTATGGACGATGAAACACAGAAATTGCATCCGAATTTAGAACAAAAGGCACTATGCCGACTTAAGTACAAGAGGGCTGACATTCTAACGTTCTATGATATGAACCTCTCCTGTGAGTCCAGTTTTAGATTCCGATGCTTCACTTCAGGTTTACTGTATCCCTTGGACCTTCTAATTGACGATGACACACAGTAATTGCATCGGAATTAAATTCAAAAGGCACAATTCCGACTTAAGTAAAAGAGGACTGACACTCTCACGTTCTATGATTTGAACCTCTCCTGTGAGTCCAGTTCTAGAATTCGTTGCTTCACTTCTGGTTTACTGTACCCCTTGGACGTTCTTATTGACGATAAAACACAGAATTTTCATCCGAATTTAATACAAAAGGCACAATACCGACTTACGTACAAGAGGACTGACTTTCTTACTTTCTATGATTTCAACCTCTCCTGTGAGTCCAGTCTTAGATTCTGATGCCTCACTTCAGGTTTACTATATACCTAGCACCTTCTTGTTGACAATGAAACACTGACATTGCATCCGAATTTAATACAAAAGGCACAATGCCGACTTAAGTACAAGAGGACTGACACTCCCACTTTCTATGATTTGAACCTGCCCTGTGAGTCCAGTTTTAGATTCCGATGCTTCACTTCAGGTTTACTGTATCCCTTGGACGTTCTTATTGACGATTAAACACAGAAATTTTATCCGAATTTAATACAAAAGTCACAATGCCGACTTAAGTAACAGAGGACTGACACTCTAACATTCTATGATTTGAACCTTTCCTGTGAGTCCAGTTTTAGATTCCGATGCTTCTCTTAAGGTTTACTGTATCCCTTGGACCTTCTTATCGACGATGAAACACAGAAATTGCATCCGAATTTAATACAAAAGGCACAATACCGACTTAAGTACAAGAGGAGTAACACTCTAACTTTCTATGATTTGAATCTCTCCTGTGAATCAAGTTTGAGAATCCGATGCTTCACTTCAGGTTTACTGTATCCCTTGGAACTTCTTATTGACGATGAAACACAGAAATTGCATCCGAATTTAATACAAATGGCATAATGCCGTCTTAAGTAACAGAGGACTGACACTCTCACTTTCTATGATTTGAACCTCCCCTGTGAGTCCAGTTTTAGATTCCGATGCTTCACTTCAGCCTTACTGTATCCCTTGGACATTCTTATTGACGATGAAACCCAGAAATTGCATCGGAATTAAATCCAAAAAGCACAATGCCGACTTAAGTAAAAGAGGACTGACACTCTCACTTTCTATGATTTGAACCCCTCCTGTGAGTCCAGTTTTAGATTGCGATGCTTGACTTCAGGTTTACTGTATCCCTTGGACCTTCTTATCGACGATGAAACACAGAAATTGCATCCGAATTTCGAACAAAAGGCACAATGCCGACTTAAGTACAAGAGGGCTGACATTCTAACTTTCTATGATATGAACCTTTACTCTGAGTCCAGTTTTAGATTCCGATGCTTCACTTCAGGTTTACTGTATCCCCTTGGACCTTGTAATTGACGATGACACACAGTAATTGCATCGGAATTAAATTCAGAGGGCACAATTCCGACTTAAGTAAAAGAGGACTGACACTCTCACGTTCTATGATTTGAACCTCTCGTGTGAGTCCAGTTTTAGATTCCGTTGCTTCACTTCAGGTTTACTGTACCCCTTGGACGTTCTTATTGACGATGAAACACAGAGATTGAATGGGACTTAAATTCAAAAGGCACAATGCCGACTTAAGTACAAGAGGACTGACACTCTAACTTTCTTTGATTTGAACCCCTCCTGTGAGTCCAGTTTTAGATTCCGATGCTTCACTTCAGGTTTACTGTATCCCTTGGACCTTCTTATTGACGATCAAACACAGAAATTTCATCCGAATTTAATAAAAAAGGCACAATGCCGACTTAAGTAAAAGAGGAGTAACACTCTAACTTTCTATGATTTAAATCTCTCCTGTGAGTCCAGTTTTAGATTCACATGTTTCACTTCAGGTTTACTGTATCCCTTGGACCTTGTAATTGACGATGACACACAGTAATTGCATCGGAATTAAAATCAGAGGGCACAATTCCGACTTAAGTAAAAGAGGACTGACACTCTCACGTTCTATGATTTGAACCTCTCCTGTGAGTCCAGTTGTAGATCCCGATGTTTCACTTAAGGTTTACTGTATTCCTTGGACCTTCTTATTGACGATGAAACACAGAAATTGCATCCGAATTTAATACAAAAGGCACAATACCGCCTTAAGTACAAGAGGAGTGACACTCTAACTATCTATGATTTGAATCTTTCCTGTGAGTCCAGTTTTAGATTCCGATGCTTCGCTTCAGGTTTACTGTATCCCTTGGACCTTCTAATTGACAATGACACACAGAAATTGCATCGGAATTAAATTCAAAAGGCACAATTCCGACTTAAGTAAAAGAGGACTGACACTCTCACGTTCTATGATATGAACCTCTCCTGTGAGTCCAGTTTTAGATTCCGTTGCTTCACTTCAGGGTACTGTATTACTTGGTCGTTCTTATTGACGATAAAACAGAAATTGCATCGGAATTAAATTCAAAAGGCACAATTCCGACTTAAGAAAAAGAGGACTGACACTCTCACGTTCTATGATTTGAACCTCTCCTGTGAGTCCAGTATTAGAATCCGTTGCTTCACTTCAGGTTTACTGTACCACTTGGACGTTCTTATTGACGATAAAACACAGAATTGGCATCTGAATTTAATACAAAAGGCACAATACCGACTTACGTACAAGAGGACTGACACTCTTACGTTCTATGATTTGAACCTCTCCTCTGAGTCCAGTCCTAGATTCTGATGCTTCACTTCAGGTTTACTATATACCTAGCACCTTCTTGTTGACGATGAAACACTGAAATTGCATCCGAATTTGATACAAAAGGCACAATGCCGACTTAAATACAAGAGGACTGACACTCCCACTTTCTATGATTTGAACCTGCCCTGTGAGTCCAGTTTTAGATTCCGATGCTTCACTTCAGGTTTACTGTATCCCTTGGACGTTCTTATTGACGATTAAACACAGAAATTTCATCCGAATTTAATACAAAAATCACAATGCCGACTTAAGTAAAAGAGGACAGACACTCTAACATTCTATGATTTGAACCTCTGCTGTGAGTCCAGTTTTAGATTCCGATGCTTCTCTTAAGGTTTACTGTATCCCTTGGACCTTCTTATTGACGATGAAACACAGAAATTGCATCCGAATTTAATACAAAAGGCACAATACCGACTTAAGTACAAGAGGAGTAACACTCTAACTTTCTATGATTTGAATCTCTCCTGTGAGTCCGGTTTTAGATTCCGATGCTTCAAATCAAGTATACTGTATCCCTTGGACCTTCTTGTTGACGATGAAACACAGAAATTGCATCCGAATATAGAACAAAAGGCACAATGCCGACTTAAGTACAAGAGGGCTGACATTCTAACTTTCCATGATATGAACCTCTACTCTGAGTCCAGTTTTAGATTCCGTTGCTTCACTTCAGGTTTACTGTACCCCTTGGACGTTCTTATTGACGACAAAACACAGAGATTGCATGGGAATTACATTCAAAAGGCACAATGCCGACTTAAGTACAAGAGGACTGACAATCTAACTTTCTATGATTTGAACGTCTCCTGTGAGTCCAGTTTTAGATTCCGATGCTTCACTTCAGGTTTACTGTATCCCTTGGACCTTCTTGTTGACGATTAAACACAGAAATTTCATCCGAATGTAATAAAAAAGGCACAATGCCGACTTAAGTAAAAGAGGAGTAACACTCTAACTTTCTATGATTTGAATCTCTCCTGTGAGTCCAGTTTTAGATTCACATGCTTCACTTCAGGTTTACCGTATCCCTTGGATCTTCTTACTGACGATGAAACATGGAAATTGCATCCGAATTTAATGCAAATGGCACAATGCCGTCTTAAGTACAAGAGGACTGACACTCTCACTTTTTATGATTTAAACCTCTCCTGTGAGTCCAGTTTTAGATTCCGAAGCTTCAATTCAGGTTTACTGTATCCCTTGGACATTCTTATTGACGATGAAACACAGAAATTGCATCGGAATTAAATCCAAAAAGCACAATGCCGACATAAGTAAAAGAGGACTGACACTCTCGCTTTCTATGATTTGAACCCCTCCTGTGAGTCCAGTTTTTGATTCCGATGTTTCACTTCAGGTTCACTGTGTCAGTTGGACCTTCTTATTGACGATTAAACACAGAGTTTGCATCCGAATTTAATACAAAATGCACAATGGCGACTTAAGTACTAGAGGACTGACACTCTCACTTTCCATGATTTGAACCTCTCCTGTGAGTCCAGTCTTAGATTCCGATGCTTCACTTCAGGTTTACTGTATCCCTTGGACATTCTTATTGACGGTGAAACACAGACATTGCATCCGAATTTAATACAAAAGGCTCAATGCCGACTTAAGTAAAAGAGGACTAACACTCTAACATTCTATGATTTGAACCTCTCCTGTGAGTCCAGTTTTAGATTCCGATGTTTCACTTAAGGTTTATTGTGTCCCTTGGACCTTCTTATTGACGATGAAACACCGAAATTGCATCGGAATTTAATACTAGAGGCACAATACCGACTTAAGTACAAGAGGACTGACACTCTAACTATCTATGATTTGAATCTCTCCTGTGAGTCCAGTCTTAGATTCCGATGCTTCACATCAGGTTTACTGTTTCCCTTGGACCTTCTTATTGACGATGATGCACATAAATTGCATACGAATTTAATACAAATGGCACAATGCCGACTTAAGTACAAGAGGACTGACACTCTCACTTTCTATGATTTGAACCTCTGATGTGAGTCCAGTTTTAGATTCCGATGCTTCACTTCAGGTTTACTGTATACCTTGCACCATCTTATTGACGATGAAACACAGAAATTGCATCGGAATTTAATACAAAAGGCACAATGCCGACTTAAGTAAAAGAGGACTGACACTCTAACTTTGTATGATTTGGAACTCTCCTGTGAGCCCAGTTTTAGATTCCGATGCATCACTTCAGGTTTACTGTATCCCTTGGATCTTCTTATTGACGATGAAACACAGAAATTGCATCCGAATGTAATACGAAAGGCACAATGTCGACTGAAGTAAAAGAGGACTGACACTTTAACACTCTATGATTTGAACCTCTCCCGTGAGTCCAGTATTAGATTCAGTTGCTTCACTTAAGGTTTACTGTATCCCTTGGACCATCTTATTGACGATGAAACACAGAAATTGCAACCGAATTTAATACAAAAGGCACAATACCGACTTAAGTACAAGAGGAGTGACACTCTAACAATCTATGATTTGAATCTTTCCTGTGAGTCCGGTTTTAGATTCGGTTGCTTCACTTCGGCGTACTGTATCCCTTGGACCTTCTTATTGCCAATGAAATACAGAGTTTGCATCCGAATTTAATACAAAAGGCACAATGCCGACTTAAGTACAAGAGGACTGACACTCTAACTTTCTATTATTTGAACCTCTCCTGCGAGTCCAGTTTAGCTTCCGATGCTTCACTTCAGGTTTACTGTATCCCTTGGACTTTCTTATTGACGATGAAACACAGAAATTGCATTCGAATTTAATACAAAAGGCACAATACCGACTTAAGTACAAGAGGAGTGACACTCTAACTTCCAATGATTTGAAACTCTCCTGTAAGTTCAGTTTTAGATCCTGATGCTTCACTTCAGGTTTACTGTATCCCTTGGACCGTCTTATTGACGATGAAACACAGAATTGGCATCCGAATTTAATACAAAAGGCACAATGCCGGCTTAAGTGCAAGAGGACTGACACTCTAATTTTCTATGATTTGAACCTCTCCTGTGAGTCTAGTTTTAGATTCCGATGCTTCACGTCAGGTTTACAGTATCCCTTGGACCTTCTTATTGACGATGAAACACAGAAATTGCATCCGAATTTAATACAAATGGCACAAAGTTGACTTAAGTACAAGAGGACTGACACTCTCACTTTCAATGATTTGAACCTCTCCTATGAGTTCAGTTTTAAATTCCGATGCTTCACTTCAGGTTTACTGTATCCCTTGGACCTTCTAATTGACGATGAAACACAGAAATTGCATCCGAATTTAATACAAAAGGCACAATGCCGACTCAAGTACAAGAGGTATGAGACTCTCACTTTCTATGATTTGAACCTCTCCTGTGAGTGCAGTTTTAGATTCCGATGCTTCACTGCAGGTTTACCGAATACCTTGGACCTTCTAATTGACGATGAAACACAGAAATTTCATCCGAATTTAATACAAAAGGCACAATGCCGACTTTAGTACAAGAGGACTGACACTCTCACTTTCGATGATTTGAACCTCTCCAGTGAGTCCAGTTTTAGATTCAGACGCTTCACTTCAGGCTTACTGTATCCCTTGGACATTCTTTTTGACGAGGAAACACAGAAATAGCATCCGAATTTAATACAAAAGGCACAATGGCGACTTTAGTAAAAGAGGACTGACACTCTCACTATCTATGATTTGAACCCCTCCTGTGAGTCCAGCTTTAGATTGCGATACTTCACTTCAGGTTTACTGTATTCCTTGGACCTTCTTATTGACGATGAAACACAGAGTTTGCATCCGAATTTAATATATAAGGCACAATGCCGACTTAAGTACAAGAGGGATGACACTCTAACTTTCTATGATTTGAACCTCTCCTGTGAGTCCAGTTTTAGATTCCGATGCTTCACTTAAGGTGTACTGTATCCCTTGGACCTTTTTATTGACGATGAAACACTGAAATTGCATCCGAATTTAATACAAGAGGCACAATACCGACATAAGTACAAGAGGACTGACACTCTATCTATGATTTGAATCTCTCCTGTGAGGCCAGTTTTAGATTCCGATGCTTCATATCAAGTATACTGTATCCCTTATACCTTCTTATTGACGATGAAACACAGAAATTGCATCCGAATTTAGAACAAAAGGCACAATGCCGACTTAAGTACAAGAGGGCTGACATTCTAACTTTCTATGATATGAACCTCTCCTGTGAGTCCAGTATTAGAATCCGTTGCTTCACTTCAGGTTTACTGTACCACTTGGACGTTCTTATTGACGATAAAACACAGAATTGGCATCTGAATTTAATACAAAAGGCACAATACCGACTTACGTACAAGAGGACTGACACTCTTACGTTCTATGATTTGAACCTCTCCTGTGAGTCCAGTCCTAGATTCTGATGCTTCACTTCAGGTTTACTATATACCTAGCACCTTCTTGTTGACGCTGAAACACTGAAATTGCATCCGAATTTGATACAAAAGGCACAATGCCGACTTAAATACAAGAGGACTGACACTCCCACTTTCTATGATTTGAACCTGCCCTGTGAGTCCAGTTTTAGATTCCGATGCTTCACTTCAGGTTTACTGTATCCCTTGGACGTTCTTATTGACGATTAAACACAGAAATTTCATCCGAATTTAATACAAAAATCACAATGCCGACTTAAGTAAAAGAGGACAGACACTCTAACATTCTATGATTTGAACCTCTGCTGTGAGTCCAGTTTTAGATTCCGATGCTTCTCTTAAGGTTTACTGTATCCCTTGGACCTTCTTATTGACGATGAAACACAGAAATTGCATCCGAATTTAATACAAAAGGCACAATACCGACTTAAGTACAAGAGGAGTAACACTCTAACTTTCTATGATTTGAATCTCTCCTGTGAGTCCGGTTTTAGATTCCGATGCTTCAAATCAAGTATACTGTATCCCTTGGACCTTCTTGTTGACGATGAAACACAGAAATTGCATCCGAATATAGAACAAAAGGCACAATGCCGACTTAAGTACAAGAGGGCTGACATTCTAACTTTCCATGATATGAACCTCTACTCTGAGTCCAGTTTTAGATTCCGTTGCTTCACTTCAGGTTTACTGTACCCCTTGGACGTTCTTATTGACGACAAAACACAGAGATTGCATGGGAATTACATTCAAAAGGCACAATGCCGACTTAAGTACAAGAGGACTGACAATCTAACTTTCTATGATTTGAACGTCTCCTGTGAGTCCAGTTTTAGATTCCGATGCTTCACTTCAGGTTTACTGTATCCCTTGGACCTTCTTATTGACGATTAAACACAGAAATTTCATCCGAATGTAATAAAAAAGGCACAATGCCGACTTAAGTAAAAGAGGAGTAACACTCTAACTTTCTATGATTTGAATCTCTCCTGTGAGTCCAGTTTTAGATTCACATGCTTCACTTCAGGTTTACCGTATCCCTTGGATCTTCTTACTGACGATGAAACATGGAAATTGCATCCGAATTTAATACAAATGGCACAATGCCGTCTTAAGTACAAGAGGACTGACACTCTCACTTTTTATGATTTAAACCTCTCCTGTGAGTCCAGTTTTAGATTCCGAAGCTTCACTTCAGGTTTACTGTATCCCTTGGACATTCTTATTGACGATGAAACACAGAAATTGCATCGGAATTAAATCCTAAAAGCACAATGCCGACTTAAGTAAAAGAGGACTGACACTCTCGCTTTCTATGATTTGAACCCCTCCTGTGAGTCCAGTTTTTGATTCCGATGTTTCACTTCAGGTTCACTGTATCAGTTGGACCTTCTTATTGACGATTAAACACAGAGTTTGCATCCGAATTTAATACAAAATGCACAATGGCGACTTAAGTACTAGAGGACTGACACTCTCACTTTCCATGATTTGAACCTCTCCTGTGAGTCCAGTCTTAGATTCCGATGCTTCACTTCAGGTTTACTGTATCCCTTGGACATTCTTATTGACGGTGAAACACAGACATTGCATCCGAATTTAATACAAAAGGCTCAATGCCGACTTAAGTAAAAGAGGACTAACACTCTAACATTCTATGATTTGAACCTCTCCTGTGAGTCCAGTTTTAGATTCCGATGTTTCACTTAAGGTTTATTGTGTCCCTTGGACCTTCTTATTGACGATGAAACACCGAAATTGCATCGGAATTTAATACAAGAGGCACAATACCGACTTAAGTACAAGAGGACTGACACTCTAACTATCTATGATTTGAATCTCTCCTGTGAGTTTAGTTTTAGATTCCGATGCTTCACATCAAGTATACTGTATCCCTTGGACCTTCTAATTGACGATGAAACACAGAACTTGCATTCGAAATTAGAACAAAAGGCACATGCCGACTTAAGTACGAGAGGACTGACATTCTAACTTTCTATTATATGAACCTCTCCTGAGAGTCCAGTTTTAGATTCCGATGCTTCACATCAGGTTTACTGTTTCCCTTGGACCTTCTTATTGACGATGAAGCACATAAATTGCATACGAATTTAATACAAATGGCACAATGCCGACTTAAGTACAAGAGGACTGACACTCTCACTTTCTATGATTTGAACCTCTGATGTGAGTCCAGTTTTAGATTCCGATGCTTCACTTCAGGTTTACTGTATACCTTGCACCATCTTATTGACGATGAAACACAGAAATTGCATCGGAATTTAATACAAAAGGCACAATGCCGACTTAAGTAAAAGAGGACTGACACTCTAACTTTGTATGATTTGGAACTCTCCTGTGAGCCCAGTTTTAGATTCCGATGCATCACTTCAGGTTTACTGTATCCCTTGGATCTTCTTATTGACGATGAAACACAGAAATTGCATCCGAATGTAATACGAAAGGCACAATGTCGACTGAAGTAAAAGAGGACTGACACTTTAACACTCTATGATTTGAACCTCTCCCGTGAGTCCAGTATTAGATTCAGTTGCTTCACTTAAGGTTTACTGTATCCCTTGGACCATCTTATTGACGATGAAACACAGAAATTGCAACCGAATTTAATACAAAAGGCACAATACCGACTTAAGTACAAGAGGAGTGACACTCTAACTATCTAGGATTTGAATCTTTCCTGTGAGTCCGGTTTTAGATTCCGTTGCTTCACTTCGGGGTACTGTATCCCTTGGACCTTCTTATTGCCAATGAAATACAGAGTTTGCATCCGAATTTAATACAAAAGGCACAATGCCGACTTAAGTACAAGAGGACTGACACTCTAACTTTCTATTATTTGAACCTCTCCTGCGAGTCCAGTTTAGATTCCGATGCTTCACTTCAGGTTTACTGTATCCCTTGGACTTTCTTATTGACGATGAAACACAGAAATTGCATTCGAATTTAATACAAAAGGCACAATACCGACTTAAGTACAAGAGGAGTGACACTCTAACTTCCAATGATTTGAAACTCTCCTGTAAGTTCAGTTTTAGATCCTGATGCTTCACTTCAGGTTTACTGTATCCCTTGGACCGTCTTATTGACGATGAAACACAGAATTGGCATCCGAATTTAATACAAAAGGCACAATGCCGGCTTAAGTGCAAGAGGACTGACACTCTAATTTTCTATGATTTGAACCTCTCCTGTGAGTCTAGTTTTAGATTCCGATGCTTCACGTCAGGTTTACAGTATCCCTTGGACCTTCTTATTGACGATGAAACACAGAAATTGCATCCGAATTTAATACAAATGGCACAAAGTTGACTTAAGTACAAGAGGACTGACACTCTCACTTTCAATGATTTGAACCTCTCCTATGAGTTCAGTTTTAAATTCCGATGCTTCACTTCAGGTTTACTGTATCCCTTGGACCTTCTTATTGACGATGAAACACAGAAATTGCATCCGAATTTAATACAAAAGGCACAATGCCGACTCAAGTACAAGAGGTATGAGACTCTCACTTTCTATGATTTGAACCTCTCCTGTGAGTGCAGTTTTAGATTCCGATGCTTCACTGCAGGTTTACCGTATACCTTGGACCTTCTAATTGACGATGAAACACAGAAATTTCATCCGAATTTAATACAAAAGGCACAATGCCGACTTTAGTACAAGAGGACTGACACTCTCACTTTCGATGATTTGAACCTCTCCAGTGAGTCCAGTTTTAGATTCAGACGCTTCACTTCAGGCTTACTGTATCCCTTGGACATTCTTTTTGACGAGGAAACACAGAAATAGCATCCGAATTTAATACAAAAGGCACAATGGCGACTTAAGTACAAGAGGACTGACACTCCCACTTTCTATTATTTGAACCTCTCCTGTGAGTCCAGTTTTAAGTTCCGATGCTTCACTTCAGGTTTACTGTATCCCTTGGACATTCTTATTGACGATGAAACACAGAAATTGCATCGGAATTAAATTCAAAAAGCACAATGCCGACTTAAGTAAAAGAGGACTGACACTCTCACTATCTATGATTTGAACCCCTCCTGTGAGTCCAGCTTTAGATTGCGATACTTCACTTCAGGTTTACTGTATTCCTTGGACCTTCTTATTGACGATGAAACACAGAGTTTGCATCCGAATTTAATATATAAGGCACAATGCCGACTTAAGTACAAGAGGGATGACACTCTAACTTTCTATGATTTGAACCTCTCCTGTGAGTCCAGTTTTAGATTCCGATGCTTCACTGAAGGTGTACTGTATCCCTTGGACCTTTTTATTGACGATGAAACACTGAAATTGCATCCGAATGTAATACAAGAGGCACAATACCGACATAAGTACAAGAGGACTGACACTCTATCTATGATTTGAATCTCTCCTGTGAGGCCAGTTTTAGATTCCGATGCTTCATATCAAGTATACTGTATCCCTTATACCTTCTTATTGACGATGAAACACAGATATTGCATCCGAATTTAGAACAAAAGGCACAATGCCGACTTAAGTACAAGAGGGCTGACATTCTAACTTTCTATGATATGAACCTCTCCTGTGAGTCCAGTATTAGAATCCGTTGCTTCACTTCAGGTTTACTGTACCACTTGGACGTTCTTATTGACGATAAAACACAGAATTGGCATCTGAATTTAATACAAAAGGCACAATACCGACTTACGTACAAGAGGACTGACACTCTTACGTTCTATGATTTGAACCTCTCCTGTGAGTCCAGTCCTAGATTCTGATGCTTCACTTCAGGTTTACTATATACCTAGCACCTTCTTGTTGACGCTGAAACACTGAAATTGCATCCGAATTTGATACAAAAGGCACAATGCCGACTTAAATACAAGAGGACTGACACTCCCACTTTCTATGATTTGAACCTGCCCTGTGAGTCCAGTTTTAGATTCCGATGCTTCACTTCAGGTTTACTGTATCCCTTGGACGTTCTTATTGACGATTAAACACAGAAATTTCATCCGAATTTAATACAAAAATCACAATGCCGACTTAAGTAAAAGAGGACAGACACTCTAACATTCTATGATTTGAACCTCTGCTGTGAGTCCAGTTTTAGATTCCGATGCTTCTCTTAAGGTTTACTGTATCCCTTGGACCTTCTTATTGACGATGAAACACAGAAATTGCATCCGAATTTAATACAAAAGGCACAATACCGACTTAAGTACAAGAGGAGTAACACTCTAACTTTCTATGATTTGAATCTCTCCTGTGAGTCCGGTTTTAGATTCCGATGCTTCAAATCAAGTATACTGTATCCCTTGGACCTTCTTGTTGACGATGAAACACAGAAATTGCATCCGAATATAGAACAAAAGGCACAATGCCGACTTAAGTACAAGAGGGCTGACATTCTAACTTTCCATGATATGAACCTCTACTCTGAGTCCAGTTTTAGATTCCGTTGCTTCACTTCAGGTTTACTGTACCCCTTGGACGTTCTTATTGACGACAAAACACAGAGATTGCATGGGAATTACATTCAAAAGGCACAATGCCGACTTAAGTACAAGAGGACTGACAATCTAACTTTCTATGATTTGAACGTCTCCTGTGAGTCCAGTTTTAGATTCCGATGCTTCACTTCAGGTTTACTGTATCCCTTGGACCTTCTTATTGACGATTAAACACAGAAATTTCATCCGAATGTAATAAAAAAGGCACAATGCCGACTTAAGTAAAAGAGGAGTAACACTCTAACTTTCTATGATTTGAATCTCTCCTGTGAGTCCAGTTTTAGATTCACATGCTTCACTTCAGGTTTACCGTATCCCTTGGATCTTCTTACTGACGATGAAACATGGAAATTGCATCCGAATTTAATACAAATGGCACAATGCCGTCTTAAGAACAAGAGGACTGACACTCTCACTTTTTATGATTTAAACCTCTCCTGTGAGTCCAGTTTTAGATTCCGAAGCTTCACTTCAGGTTTACTGTATCCCTTGGACATTCTTATTGACGATGAAACACAGAAATTGCATCGGAATTAAATCCTAAAAGCACAATGCCGACTTAAGTAAAAGAGGACTGACACTCTCGCTTTCTATGATTTGAACCCCTCCTGTGAGTCCAGTTTTTGATTCCGATGTTTCACTTCAGGTTCACTGTATCAGTTGGACCTTCTTATTGACGATTAAACACAGAGTTTGCATCCGAATTTAATACAAAATGCACAATGGCGACTTAAGTACTAGAGGACTGACACTCTCACTTTCCATGATTTGAACCTCTCCTGTGAGTCCAGTCTTAGATTCCGATGCTTCACTTCAGGTTTACTGTATCCCTTGGACATTCTTATTGACGGTGAAACACAGACATTGCATCCGAATTTAATACAAAAGGCTCAATGCCGACTTAAGTAAAAGAGGACTAACACTCTAACATTCTATGATTTGAACCTCTCCTGTGAGTCCAGTTTTAGATTCCGATGTTTCACTTAAGGTTTATTGTGTCCCTTGGACCTTCTTATTGACGATGAAACACCGAAATTGCATCGGAATTTAATACAAGAGGCACAATACCGACTTAAGTACAAGAGGACTGACACTCTAACTATCTATGATTTGAATCTCTCCTGTGAGTTTAGTTTTAGATTCCGATGCTTCACATCAAGTATACTGTATCCCTTGGA
Organism: Schistocerca piceifrons; assembly: GCF_021461385.2. NCBI lineage: Eukaryota > Metazoa > Arthropoda > Insecta > Orthoptera > Acrididae > Schistocerca > Schistocerca piceifrons. The sequence continues at coordinate 5,438,092 of NC_060140.1, read as the reverse complement.
CCTTCTAATTGACGATGAAACACAGAACTTGCATTCGAAATTAGAACAAAAGGCACATGCCGACTTAAGTACGAGAGGACTGACATTCTAACTTTCTATTATATGAACCTCTCCTGAGAGTCCAGTTTTAGATTCCGATGCTTCACATCAGGTTTACTGTTTCCCTTGGACCTTCTTATTGACGATGAAGCACATAAATTGCATACGAATTTAATACAAATGGCACAATGCCGACTTAAGTACAAGAGGACTGACACTCTCACTTTCTATGATTTGAACCTCTGATGTGAGTCCAGTTTTAGATTCCGATGCTTCACTTCAGGTTTACTGTATACCTTGCACCATCTTATTGACGATGAAACACAGAAATTGCATCGGAATTTAATACAAAAGGCACAATGCCGACTTAAGTAAAAGAGGACTGACACTCTAACTTTGTATGATTTGGAACTCTCCTGTGAGCCCAGTTTTAGATTCCGATGCATCACTTCAGGTTTACTGTATCCCTTGGATCTTCTTATTGACGATGAAACACAGAAATTGCATCCGAATGTAATACGAAAGGCACAATGTCGACTGAAGTAAAAGATGACTGACACTTTAACACTCTATGATTTGAACCTCTCCCGTGAGTCCAGTATTAGATTCAGTTGCTTCACTTAAGGTTTACTGTATCCCTTGGACCATCTTATTGACGATGAAACACAGAAATTGCAACCGAATTTAATACAAAAGGCACAATACCGACTTAAGTACAAGAGGAGTGACACTCTAACTATCTAGGATTTGAATCTTTCCTGTGAGTCCGGTTTTAGATTCCGTTGCTTCACTTCGGGGTACTGTATCCCTTGGACCTTCTTATTGCCAATGAAATACAGAGTTTGCATCCGAATTTAATACAAAAGGCACAATGCCGACTTAAGTACAAGAGGACTGACACTCTAACTTTCTATTATTTGAACCTCTCCTGCGAGTCCAGTTTAGATTCCGATGCTTCACTTCAGGTTTACTGTATCCCTTGGACTTTCTTATTGACGATGAAACACAGAAATTGCATTCGAATTTAATACAAAAGGCACAATACCGACTTAAGTACAAGAGGAGTGACACTCTAACTTCCAATGATTTGAAACTCTCCTGTAAGTTCAGTTTTAGATCCTGATGCTTCACTTCAGGTTTACTGTATCCCTTGGACCGTCTTATTGACGATGAAACACAGAATTGGCATCCGAATTTAATACAAAAGGCACAATGCCGGCTTAAGTGCAAGAGGACTGACACTCTAATTTTCTATGAATTGAACCTCTCCTGTGAGTCTAGTTTTAGATTCCGATGCTTCACGTCAGGTTTACAGTATCCCTTGGACCTTCTTATTGACGATGAAACACAGAAATTGCATCCGAATTTAATACAAATGGCACAAAGTTGACTTAAGTACAAGAGGACTGACACTCTCACTTTCAATGATTTGAACCTCTCCTATGAGTTCAGTTTTAAATTCCGATGCTTCACTTCAGGTTTACTGTATCCCTTGGACCTTCTTATTGACGATGAAACACAGAAATTGCATCCGAATTTAATACAAAAGGCACAATGCCGACTCAAGTACAAGAGGTATGAGACTCTCACTTTCTATGATTTGAACCTCTCCTGTGAGTGCAGTTTTAGATTCCGATGCTTCACTGCAGGTTTACCGTATACCTTGGACCTTCTAATTGACGATGAAACACAGAAATTTCATCCGAATTTAATACAAAAGGCACAATGCCGACTTTAGTACAAGAGGACTGACACTCTCACTTTCGATGATTTGAACCTCTCCAGTGAGTCCAGTTTTAGATTCAGACGCTTCACTTCAGGCTTACTGTATCCCTTGGACATTCTTTTTGACGAGGAAACACAGAAATAGCATCCGAATTTAATACAAAAGGCACAATGGCGACTTAAGTACAAGAGGACTGACACTCCCACTTTCTATTATTTGAACCTCTCCTGTGAGTCCAGTTTTAAGTTCCGATGCTTCACTTCAGGTTTACTGTATCCCTTGGACATTCTTATTGACGATGAAACACAGAAATTGCATCGGAATTAAATTCAAAAAGCACAATGCCGACTTAAGTAAAAGAGGACTGACACTCTCACTTTCTATGATTTGAACCCCTCCTGTGAGTCCAGCTTTAGATTGCGATACTTCACTTCAGGTTTACTGTATTCCTTGGACCTTCTTATTGACGATGAAACACAGAGTTTGCATCCGAATTTAATATATAAGGCACAATGCCGACTTAAGTACAAGAGGGATGACACTCTAACTTTCTATGATTTGAACCTCTCCTGTGAGTCCAGTTTTAGATTCCGATGCTTCACTGAAGGTGTACTGTATCCCTTGGACCTTTTTATTGACGATGAAACACTGAAATTGCATCCGAATGTAATACAAGAGGCACAATACCGACATAAGTACAAGAGGACTGACACTCTATCTATGATTTGAATCTCTCCTGTGAGGCCAGTTTTAGATTCCGATGCTTCATATCAAGTATACTGTATCCCTTATACCTTCTTATTGACGATGAAACACAGATATTGCATCCGAATTTAGAACAAAAGGCACAATGCCGACTTAAGTACAAGAGGGCTGACATTCTAACTTTCTATGATATGAACCTCTCCTGTGAGTCCAGTTTTAGATTCCGATGCTTCACTTCAGGTTTACTGTATCCCTTGGACCTTCTAATTGACGATGACACACAGTAATTGCATCGGAATTAAATTCAAAAGGCACAATTCCGACTTAAGTAAAAGAGGACTGACACTCTCACGTTCTATGATTTGAACTTCTCCTGTGAGTCCAGTTTTAGAATCCGTTGCTTCACTTCATGTTTACTGTACCCCTTGGACGTTCTTGTTGACGATAAAACACAGAATTGGCATCCGAATTTAATACAAAAGGCACAATACCGACTTACGTACAAGAGGACTGACACTCTTACTTTCTATGATTTGAACCTCTCCTGTGAGTCCAGTCTTAGATTCTGATGCTTCACTTCAGGTTTACTATATACCTAGCACCTTCTTGTTGACGATGAAACACTGAAATTGCATCCGAATTTAATACAAAAGGCACAATGCCGACTTAAGTACAAGAGGACTGACACTCCTACTTTCTATGATTTGAACCTGCCCTGTGAGTCCAGTTTTAGATTCCGATGCTTCACTTCAGGTTTACTGTATCCCTTGGACATTCTTATTGACATTTAAACACAGAAATTTCATCCGAATTTAATACAAAAGTCACAATGCCGACTTAAGTAAAAGAGTACTGACACTCTAACATTCTATGATTTGAACCTCTCCTGTGAGTCCAGTTTTAGATTCCGATGCTTCTCTTAAGGTTTACTGTATCCCTTGGACCTTCTTATTGACGATGAAACACAGAAATTGCATACGAATTTAATACAAAAGGCACAATACCGACTTAAGTACAAGAGGAGTAACACTCTAACTTTCTATGATTTGAATCTCTCCTGTGAGTCCAGTTTGAGATTCCGATGCTTCACTTCAGGTTTACTGTATCCCTTGGACCTTCTTATTGACGATGAAACACAGAAATTGCATCGGAATTTAATACAAATGGCATAATGCCGTCTTAAGTACAAGAGGACTGACACTCTCACTTTCTATGATTTGAACCTCTCCTGTGAGTCCAGTTTTAGATTCTGATTCTTCACTTCAGGTTTACTGTATCCATTGGACATTCTTATTTACGATGAAACACAGAAATTGCATCGGAATTAAATTCAAAAAGCACAATGCCGACTTAAGTAAAAGAGGACGGACACTCTCACTTTCTATGATTTGAACCTCTCCTGTGAGTCCAGTTTTAGATTCCGATGCTTCACTTCAGGTTTACTGTATCCCTTGGACATTCTTATTGACGGTGAAACACAGACATTGCATCCGAATTTAATACAAAAGGCTCAATGCCGACTTAAGTAAAAGAGGACTAACACTCTAACATTCTATGATTTGAACCTATCCTGTGAGTCCAGTTTTAGATTCCCATGTTTCACTTAAGGTTTACTGTGTCCCTTGGACCTTCTTATTGACGATGAAACACCGAAATTGCATCGGAATTTAATACAAGAGGCACAATACCGACTTAAGTACAAGAGGACTGACACTCTAACTATCTATGTTTTGAATCTCTCCTGTGAGTTTAGTTTTAGATTCCGATGCTTCACATCAAGTATACTGTATCCCTTGGACCTTCTAATTGACGATGAAACACAGAACTTGCATTCGAATTTAGAACAAAAGGCACATGCCGACTTAAGTACAAGAGGACTGACATTCTAACATTCTATGATATGAACCTCTCCTGAGAGTCCAATTTTAGATTCCGATGCTTCACTTCAGGTTTACTGTTTCCCTTAGACCTTCTTATTGACGATGAAGCACATAAATTGCATCCGAATTTAATACAAATGGCACAATGCCGACTTAAGTACAAGAGGACTGACACTCTCACTTTCTATGATTTGAACCTCTGATGTGAGTCCAGTTTTAGATTCCGATGCTTCACTTCAGGTTTACTGTATACCTTGCACCATCTTATTGACGATGAAACACAGAAATTGCATCGCAATTTAATACAAAAGGCACAATGCCGACTTAAGTAAAAGAGGACTGACACTCTAACTTTGTATGATTTGAACCTCTCCTGTGAGCCCAGTTTTAGATTCAGATGCATCACTTCAGGTTTACTGAATCCCTTGGATCTTCTTATTGACGATGAAACACAGAAATTGCATCCGAATGTAATACGAAAGGCACAATGTCGACTGAAGTAAAAGAGGACTGACACTTTAACACTCTATGATTTGATCCTCTCCCGTGAGTCGAGTATTAGATTCAGTTGCTTCACTTAAGGTTTACTGTATCCCTTGGACCTTCTTATTGACGATAAAACACAGCAATTGCATCCGAATGTAATACAAAAGGCAGAATACCGACTTAAGTACAAGAGGAGTGACACTCTAACTATCTATGATTTGAATCTTTCCTGTGAGTTCAGTTTTAGATTCCGTTGCTTCACTTCGGGGTACTGTATCCCTTGGACCTTCTTATTGCCAATGAAATACAGAGTTTGCATCCGAATTTAATACAAAAGGCACAATGCCGACTTAAGTACAAGAGGACTGACACTCTAACGTTCTATTATTTGAACCTTTCCTGCGAGTCCAGTTAAGATTCCGATGCTTCACTTCAGGTTTACTGTATCCCTTGGACTTTCTTATTGACGATAAGACACAGAAATTGCATCCGAATGTAATACAAAAGGCACAATACCGACTTAAGTACAAGAGGAGTGACACTCTAACTTCCAATGATTTGAAACTCTCCTGTAAGTCCAGTTTTAGATTCTGATGCTTCACTTCAGGTTTACTGTATCCCTTGGACCGTCTTATTGACGATGAAACACAGAATTGGCATCCGAATTTAATACAAAAGGCACAATGCCGGCTTACGTGCAAGAGGACTGACACTCTAACTATCTATGATTTGAACCTCTCCTGTGAGTCTAGTTTTAGATTCCGATGCTTCACGTCAGGTTTGCAGTATCCCTTGGACCTTCTTATTGACGGTGAAACACAGAAATTGCATCCGAATTTAATACAAAAGGCACAATGGCGACTTAAGTACAAGAGGACTGACACTCCCACTTTCTATTATTTGAACCTCTCCTGTGAGTCCAGTTTTAAGTTCCGATGCTTCATTTCAGGTTTACTGTATCCCATGGACATTCTTATTGACGATGAAACACAGAAATTGCATCGGAATTAAATTCAAAAAGCACAATGCCGACTTAAGTAAGAGAGGACTGACACTCTCACTTTCGATGATTTGAACCTCTCCAGTGAGTCCAGTTTTTGATTCAGACGCTTCACTTCAGGCTTACTGTATCCCTTGGACCTTCTTATTGACGATGAAACACAGAAATTGCATCCGAATTTAATACAAAAGGCACAATGCCGACTCAAGTACAAGAGGTATGACACTCTCACTTTCTATGATTTGAACCTCTCCTGTGAGTGCAGTTTTAGATTCCGATGCTTCACTTCAGGTTTACTGTATACCTTGCACCTTCTTATTGACGATGAAACACAGAAATTTCATCCGAATTTAATACAAAAGGCACAATGCCGACTTTAGTACAAGAGGACTGACACTCTCACTTTCGATGATTTGAACCTCTCCAGTGAGTCCAGTTTTAGATTCAGACGCTTCACTTCAGGCTTACTGTATCCCTTGGACATTCTTTTTGACGAGGAAACACAGAAATAGCATCCGAATTTAATACAAAAGGCACAATGGCGACTTAAGTACAAGAGGACTGACACTCCCACTTTCTATTATTTGAACCTCTCCTGTGAGTCCAGTTTTAAGTTCCGATGCTTCACTTCAGGTTTACTGTATCCCTTGGACATTCTTATTGACGATGAAACACAGAAATTGCAACGGAATTAAATTCAAAAAGCACAATGCCGACTTAAGTACAAGAGGACTGACACTCTCACTTTCAATGATTTGAACCTCTCCTATGAGTTCAGTTTTAAATTCCGATGCTTCACTTCAGGTTTACTGTATCCCTTGGACCTTCTTATTGACGATGAAACACAGAAATTGCATCCGAATTTAATACAAAAGGCACAATGCCGACTCAAGTACAAGAGGTATGACACTCTCACTTTCTATGATTTGAACCTCTCCTGTGAGTGCAGTTTTAGATTCCGATGCTTCACTTCAGGTTTACTGTATACCTTGCACCTTCTTATTGACGATGAAACACAGAAATTTCATCCGAATTTAATACAAAAGGCACAATGCCGACTTTAGTACAAGAGGACTGACACTCTCACTTTCGATTATTTGAACCTCTGCAGTGAGTCCAGTTTTAGATTCAGACGCTTCACTTCAGGCTTACTGTATCCCTTGGACATTCTTTTTGACGAGGAAACACAGAAATAGCATCCGAATTTAATACAAAAGGCACAATGGCGACTTAAGTACAAGAGGACTGACACTCCCACTTTCTATTATTTGAACCTCTAATGTGAGTCCAGTTTTAAGTTCCGATGCTTCACTTCAGGTTTACTGTATCCCTTGGACATTCTTATTAACGATGAAACACAGAAATTGCATCGGAATTAAATTCAAAAAGCACAATGCCGACTTAAGTAAGAGAGGACTGACACTCTCACTTTCTATGATTTGAACCCCTCCTGTGAGTCCAGCTTTAGATTGCGATACTTCACTTCAGGTTTACTGTATTCCTAGGACCTTCTTATTGACGATGAAACACAAAGTTTGCATCCGAATTTAATATATAAGGCACAATGCCGACTTAAGTACAAGAGGGATGACACTCTAACTTTCTATGATTTGAACCTCTCCTGTGAGTCCAGTTTTAGATTCCGATGCTTCACTTAAGGTGTACTGTATCCCTTGGACCTTCTTATTGACGATGAAACACAGAAATTGCATCCGAATTTAATACAAGAGGCACAATACCGACATAAGTACAAGAGGACTGACACTCTATCTATGATTTGAATCTCTCCTGTGAGGCCAGTTTTAGATTCCGATGCTTCATATCAAGTATACTGTATCCCTTGGACCTTCTTATTGACGATGAAACACAGAAATTGCATCCGAATTTAGAACAAAAGGCACAATGCCGACTTAAGTACAAGAGGGCTGACATTCTAACTTTCTATGATATGAACCTCTCCTGTGAGTCCAGTTTTAGATTCCGATGCTTCACTTCAGGTTTACTGTATCCCTTGGACCTTCTAATTGACGATGACACACAGTAATTGCATCGGAATTAAATTCAAAAGGCAAATTCCGACTTAAGTAAAAGAGGACTGACACTCTCACGTTCTATGATTTGAACCTCTCCTGTGAGTCCAGTTTTAGAATCCGCTGCTTCACTTCATGTTTACTGTACCCCTTGGACGTTCTTGTTGACGATAAAACACAGAATTGGCATCCGAATTTAATACAAAAGGCACAATACCGACTTACGTACAAACGGACTGACACTCTTACTTTCTATGATTTGAACCTCTCCTGTGAGTCCAGTCTTAGATTCTGATGTTTCACTTCAGGTTTACTATATACCTAGCACCTTCTTGTTGACGATGAAACACTGAAATTGCATCCGAATTTAATACAAAAGGCACAATGCCGACTTAAGTACAAGAGGACTGACACTCCTACTTTCTACGATTTGAACCTGCCCTGTGAGTCCAGTTTTAGATTCCGATGCTTCACTTCAGGTTTACTGTATCCCTTGGACTTTCTTATTGACGATTAAACACAGAAATTTCATCCGAATTTAATACAAAAGTCACAATGCCGACTTAAGTAAAAGAGGACTGACACTCTAACATTCTATGATTTGAACCTCTCCTGTGAGTCCAGTTTTAGATTCCGATGCTTCTCGTAAGGTTTACTGTATCCCTTGGACCTTCTTATTGACGATGAAACAGAGAAATTGCATACGAATTTAATACAAAAGGCACAATACCGACTTAAGTACAAGAGGAGTAACACTCTAACTTTCTATGATTTGAATCTCTCCTGTGAGTCCAGTTTGAGATTCCGATGCTTCACTTCAGGTTTACTGTATCCCTTGGACCTTCTTATTGACGATGAAACACAGAAACTGCAACGGAATTTAATACAAGTGGCATAATGCCGTCTTAAGTACAAGAGGACTGACACTCTCACTTTCTATGATTTGAACCTCTCCTGTGAGTCCCGTTTTAGATTCCGATGCTTCACTTCAGGTTTACTGTATCCATTGGACATTCTTATTCACGATGAAACACAGAAATTGCAGCGGAATTAAATTCAAAAGGCACAATGCCGACTTAAGTAAAAGAGGACTGACACTCTCACTTTCTATGATTTGAACCTCTCCTGTGAGTCCAGTTTTAGATTCCGATGCTTCACTTCAGGTTTACTGTATCCCTTGGACATTCTTATTGACGGTGAAACACAGACATTGCATCCGAATTTAATACAAAAGGCTCAATGCCGACTTAAGTAAAAGAGGACTAACACTCTAACATTCTATGATTTGAACCTCTCCTGTGAGTCCAGTTTTAGATTCCGATGTTTCACTTAAGGTTTACTGTGTCCCTTGGACCTTCTTATTGACGATGAAACACCGAAATTGCATCGGAATTTAATACAAGAGGCGCAATACCGACTTAAGTACAGGAGGACTGACACTCTAACTATCTATGATTTGAATCTCTCCTGTGAGTTTAGTTTTAGATTCCGATGCGTCACATCAAGTATACTGTATCCCTTGGACCTTCTAATTGACGATGAAACACAGAACTTGCATTCGAATTTAGAACAAAAGGCACATGCCGACTTAAGTACAAGAGGACTGACATTCTAACTTTCTATGATATGAACCTCTCCTGAGAGTCCAGTTTTAGATTCCGATGCTTCACTTCAGGTTTACTGTTTCCCTTGGACGTTCTTATTGACGATAAACACATAAATTGCATCCGAATTTAATACAAATGGCACAATGCCGACTTAAGTACAAGAGGACTGACACTCTCACTTTCTATGATTTGAACCTGTGATGTGAGTCCAGTTTTAGATTCCGATGCTTCACTTCAGGTTTACTGTATCCCTTGCACCATCTTATTGACGATGAAACACAGAAATTGCATCGGAATTTAATACAAAAGGCACAATGCCGACTTAAGTAAAAGAGGACTGACACTCTAACTTTGTATGATTTGAACCTCTCCTGTGAGCCCAGTTTTAGATTCCTATGCATCACTTCAGGTTTACTGTATCCCTTGGATCTTCTTATTGACGATGAAACACAGAAATTCCATCCGAATGTAATACGAAAGGCACAATGTCGACTGAAGTAAAAGAGGACTGACACTTTAACACTCTATGATTTGAACCTCTCCCGTGAGACCAGTATTAGATTCAGTTGCTTCACTTAAGGTTTACTGTATACCTTGGACCTTCTTATTGACGATGAAACACAGAAATTGCATCCGAATTTAATACAAAAGGCACAATACCGACTTAAGTACAAGAGGAGTGACACTCTAACTATCTATGATTTGAATCTTTCCTGTGAGTCCAGTTTTAGATTCCATTGCTTCACTTCGGGGTACTGTATCCCTTGGACCTTCTTATTGCCAATGAAATACAGAGTTTGCATCCGAATGTAATACAAAAGGCACAATGCCGACTTAAGTACAAGAGGACTGACACTCTAACTTTCTATTATTTGAACCTCTCCTGCGAGTCCAGTTTAGATTCCGATGCTTCACTTCAGGTTTACTGTATCCCTTGGACTTTCTTATTGACGATGAAACACAGAAATTGCATCCGAATTTAATACAAAAGGCACAATACCGACTTAAGTACAAGAGGACTGACACTCTCACGTTCTATGATTTGAACCTCTCCTGTGATTCCAGTTTTAGAATCCGTTGCTTCACTTCATGTTTACTGTACCCCTTGGACGTTCTTGTTGACGATAAAACACAGAATTGGCATCCGAATTTAATACAAAAGGCACAATACCGATTTACGTACAAGAGGACTGACACTCTTACTTTCTATGATTTGAACCTCTCCTGTGAGTCCAGTCTTAGATTCTGATGCTTCACTTCAGGTTTACTATATACCTAGCACTTTCTTGTTGACGATGAAACACTGAAATTGCATCCGAATTTAATACAAAAGGCACAATGCCGACTTAAGTACAAGAGGACTGACACTCTAAATTCCAATGATTTGAAACTCTCCTGTAAGTCCAGTTTTAGATTCTGATGCTTCACTTCAGGTTTACTGTATCCCTTGGACCGTCTTATTGACGATGAAACACAGAATTGGCATCCGAATTTAATACAACAGGCACAATGCCGGCTTAAGTGTAAGAGGACTGACACTCTCACTTTCTATGATTTGAACCTCTCCTGTGAGTCTAGTTTTAGATTCCTATGCTTCACGTCAGGTTTACAGTATCCCTTGGACCTTCTTATTGACGATGAAACTCAGAAATTGCATCCGAATTTAATACAAATGGCACAAAGTTGACTTAAGTACAAGAGGACTGACACTCTCACTTTCAATGATTTGAACCTCTCCTATGAGTTCAGTTTAAAATTTCGATGCTTCACTTCAGGTTTACTGTATCCCTTGGACCTTCTTATTGACGATGAAACACAGAAATTGCATCCGAATTTAATACAAAAGGCACAATGCCGACTCAAGTACAAGAGGTATGACAGTCTCACTTTCTATGATTTGAACCTCTCCTGTGAGTGCAGTTTTAGATTCCGATGCTTCACTTCAGGTTTACTGTATACCTTGCTCCTTCTTATTGACGATGAAACACAGAAATTTCATCCGAATTTAATAGAAAAGGCACAATGCCGACTTTAGTACAAGAGGACTGACACTCTCACTTTCGATGATTTGAACCTCTCCAGTGAGTCCAGTTTTAGATTCAGACGCTTCACTTCAGGCTTACTGTATCCCTTGGACATTCTTATTGACGAGGAAACACAGAAATAGCATCCGAATATAATACAAAAGGCACAATGGCGACTTAAGTACAAGAGGACTGACACTCCCACTTTCTATTATTTGAACTTCTCCTGTGAGTCCAGTTTTAAGTTCCGATGCTTCACTTCAGGTTTACTGTATCCCTTGGACATTCTTATTGACGATGAAACACAGTAATTGCATCGGAATTAAATTCAAAAAGCACAGTGCCGACATAAGTAAAAGAGGACTGACACTCTCACTTTCTATGATTTGAACCACTCCTGTAGGTCCAGCTTTAGATTGCGATAAGTCACTTCAGGTTTACTGTATTCCTTGGACCTTCTTATTGACGATGAAACACAGAAATTGCATCCGAATTTAATACAAGAGGCACAATACCGACATAAGTACAAGAGGTCTGACACTCTATCTATGATTTTAATCTCTCCTGTGAGGCCAGTTTTAGATTCCGATGCTTCATATCAAGTATACTGTATCCCTTGGACCTTCTTATTGACGATGAAACACAGAAATTGCATCCGAATTTAGAACAAAAGGCACAATGCCGACTTAAGTACAAGAGGGCTGACATTCTGACTTTCTATGATATGGACCTCTCCTGTGAGTCCATTTTAGATTCCGATGCTTCACTTCAGGTTTACTGTATCCCTTGGACCTTCTAATTGACGATGACACACAGTAATTGCATCGGAATTAAATTCAAAAAGCACAATTTTGACTTAAGTAAAAGAGGACTGACACTCTCACGTTCTATGATTTTAACCTCTCCTGTGAGTCCAGTTTTAGAATTCTTTGCTTCACTTCATGATTACTGTACCCCTTGGACGTTCTTGTTGACGATAAAACACAGAATTGGCATCCGAATTTAATACAAAAGGTACAATACCGACTTACGTACAAGAGGACTGACACTCTTACTTTCTATGATTTGAACCTCTCCTGTGAGTCCAGTCTTAGATTCTGATGCTACACTTCAGGTTTACTATATACCTAGCACCTTCTTGTTGACGATGAAACACTGAAATTGCATCCGAATTTAATACAAAAGGCACAATGCCGACTTAAGTACAAGAGGACTGGCACTCCTACATTCTATGATTTGAACCTGCCGTGTGAGTCCAGTTTTAGATTCCGATGCTTCACTTCAGGTTTACTGTATCCCTTGGACGTTCTTATTGACGATTAAACACAGAAATTTCATCCGAATTTAATACAAAAGTCACAATGCCGACTTAAGTAAAAGAGGACTGACACTCTTACATTCTATGATTTGAACCTCTCCTGTGAGTCCAGTTTTAGATTCCGATGCTTCTCTTAAGGTTTACTGTATCCCTTGGACCTTCTTATTGACGATGAAACACAGAAAGTGCATACGAATTTAATACAAAAGGCACAATACCGACTTAAGTACAAGAGGAGTAACACTCTAACTTTCGATGATTTGAATCTCTCCTGTGAGTCCAGTTTGAGATTCCGATGCTACACTTCAGGTTTACTGTATCCCTTGGACCTTCTTATTGACGATGAAACACAGAAATTGCATCGGAATTTAATACAAATGGCATAATGCCGTCTTAAGTACAAGAGGACTGACACTCTCACTTTCTATGATTTGAACCTCTCCTGTGAGTCCAGTTTTAGATTCCGATGCTTCACTTCAGGTTTACTGTATCCATTGGACAATCTTATTGACGATGAAACACAGAAATTGCATCGGAATTAAATTCAAAAAGCACAATGCCGACTTAAGTAAAAGAGGACTGACACTCTCACTTTCTATGATTTGAACCCCTCCTGTAAGTCCAGTTTTAGATTGCGATGCTTCACTTCAGGTTTACTGTATCCCTTGGACCTTCTTATTGACGATGAAACACAGAAATTGCATACGAATTTAATACAAAAGGCACAATACCGACTTAAGTACAAGAGGAGTAACACTCTAACATTCTATGATTTGAATCTCTCCTGTGAGTCCAGTTTGAGATTCCGATGCTTCACTTCAGGTTTACTGTATCCCTTGGACTTTCTTATTGACGATGAAACACAGAGTTTGCATCCGAATTTAATATATAAGGCACAATGCCGACTTAAGTACAAGAGGGATGACACTCTAACTTTCTATGATTTGAACCTCTCCTGTGAGTCCAGTTTTAGATTCCGATGCTTCACGTAAGGTTTACTGTATCCCTTGGACCTTCTTATTGACGATGAAACACATAAATTGCATCCGAATTTAATACAAGAAGCACAATACCGACTTAAGTACAAGAGGACTGACACTCTAACTATCTATGATTTGAATCTCTCCTGTGAGTCCTGTTTTAGATTCCGATGCTTCAAATCAAGTATACTGTATCCATTGGACCTTCTTATTGACGATGAAACACAGAAATTGCATTTGAATTTAGAACAAAAGGCACAATGCCGATTTAAGTACAAGAGGGCTGACATTCTAACTTTCTATGATATGAACCTCTACTGTGAGTCCAGTTTTAGATTCCGATGCTTCACTTCAGGTTTACTGTATCCCTTGGACCTTCTTATTGACGATGAAACCCAGAAATTGCATCCGAATTTAATACATAAGGCACAATACCGACTTAAGAACAAGAGGAGTAACACTCTAACTTTCTATGATTTGAATCTCTCCTGTGAATCCAGATTTAGATTCACATGCTTCACTTCAGGTTTACTGTATCCCTTGGACCATCTTATTGACGATGAAACATAGAAATTGCATCCGAATTCAATACAAATGGCACAATGCCGTCTTAAGTACAAGAGGACTGACACTCTAACTTTTTATGATTTAAACCTCTCCTGTGACTCCAGTTTTAGATTCCGAAGCTTCACTTCAGGTTTAGTGTATCCCTTGGACATTGTTATTGACGATGAAACACAGAAATTGCATCGGAATTAAATCCAAAAAGCACAATGCCAACTTAAGTAAATGAGGACAGACACTCTCACTTTCTATGATTTGAACCCCTCCTGTGCGTCCAGTTTTTGATTCCGATGCTTCACTTCAGGTTCACTGTATCAGTTGGACCTTCTTATTGACGATTAAACACAGAGTTTGCATCCGTATTTAATACAAAAGGCACAATGGCGACTTAAGTACTAGAGGACTGAAACTCTCGCTTTCCATGATATGAACCTCTCCTGTGAGTCCAGTCTTAGATTCCGATGCTTCACTTCAGGTTTACTGTATCCCTTGGACATTCTTATTGACGGTGAAACACAGACATTGCATCCGAATTTAATAGAAAAGGCTCAATGCCGACTTAAGTAAAAGAGGACTAACACTCTAACATTCTATGATTTGAACCTCTCCTGTGAGTCCAGTTTTAGATTCCGATGCTTCACATCAAGTATACTGTATCCCTTGGACCTTCTAATTGACGATGAAACACAGAACTTGCATCCAAATTTAGAACAAAAGGCACATGCCGACTTAAGTACAAGAGGACTGACATTCTAACTTTCTATGATATGAACCTCTCCTGTGAGTCCAGTTTTAGATTCCGATGCTTCACTTCAGGTTTACTGTATCCCTTGGACCTTCTTATTGACGATGATGCACATAAATTGCATCCGAATTTAATACAAATGGCACAATGCCGACTTATGTACAAGAGGACTGACACTCTCACTTTCTATGATTTGAACCTCTGATGTGAGTCCAGTTTTAGATTCCGATGCTTCACTTCAGGTTTACTGTATACCTTGCACCATCTTATTGACGATGAAACACAGAAATTGCATCGGAATTTAATACAAAAGGCACAATGCCGACTTAAGTAAAAGAGGACTGACACTCTAACTTTGTATATTTGGAACCTCTCCTGTGAGTCCAGTTTTAGATTCCGATGCTTCACTTCAGGTTTACTGTATCCCTTGGATCTTCTTATTGACGATGAAACACAGAAATTGCATCCGAATGTAATACGAAAGGCACAATGCCGACTTAAGTAAAAGAGGACTGACACTTTAACACACTATGATTTGAACCTCTCCCTTGTGTCCAGTATTAGATTCAGTTGCTTCACTTAAGGTTTACTGTATCCCTTGGACCTTCTTATTGACGATGAAACACAGAAATTGCATCCGAATTTAATACAAAAGGCACAATACCGACTCAAGTACAAGAGGAGTGACACTCTAACTCCCTATGATTTGAAGCTCTCCTGTAAGTCCAGTTTTAGATTCGGATGCTTCACTTCAGGTTTACTGTATCCCTTGGACCTTCTTATTGACGATGAAACACAGAATTGGCATCCGAATTTAATACAAAAGGCACAATACCGACTTAAGTGCAATAGGACTGACACTCTCACATTCTATGATTTGAACCTCTCCTGTGAGTCCAGTCATAGATTCCGATGCTTCACTTCAGGTTTACAGTATACCTAGCACCTTCTTGTTGACGATGAAACACAGAGTTTGCATCCGAATTTAACACAAAAGGCACAATGCCGACTTAAGTGCAAGAGGACTGACTCTCTAACTTTCTATGATTTGAACCTCTCCTGTGAGTCTACTTTTAGATTCCGATGCTTCACTTCAGGTTTACAGTGTCCCTTGGACCTTCTTATTGACGATGAAACACAGAAATTGCATCCGAATTTAATACAAAAGGCACAATGCCGACTCAAGTACAAGAGGAATGACACTCTCACTTTCTATGATTTGAACCTCTCCTGTGAGTGCAGTTTTAGATTCCGATGCGTCACTTCAGGCTTACTGTATACTTTGCACCTTCTTATTGACGATGAAACACAGAAATTTCATCCGAATTTAATACAAAAGGCACAATGCCGACTCAAGTACAAGAGGACTGACACTCTAACTTTGTATAATTTGAACCTCTCCTGTGAGTCTACTTTTAGATTCCGATGCTTCACTTCAGGTTTACAGTGTCCCTTGGACCTTCTTATTGACGATGAAACACAGAAATTGCATCCGAATTTAATACAAAAGGCACAATGCCGACTCAAGTACAAGAGGAATGACACTCTCACTTTCTACTATTTGAACCTCTCCTGTGAGTCCTGTTTTTAGTTCCGATGCTTCACTTCAGGTTTACTGTATCCCTTGGACCTTCTTATTGACGATGACACACAGAGTTTGCATCCGAATTTAATACAAAAGGCACAATGCCGACTTAAGTACATGAGGACTGACAACCTAACTTTCTATGAATTGAACCTCTCCTGTGAGTCCAGTTTTAGATTTCGATGCTTCACTTCAGGTTTACTGTATCCCTTGGACCTTCTTATTGACGATGACACACAGAAATTGCATCGTAATTAAATTCAAAAGGCACAATTCCGACTTAAGTAAAAGAGGACTGACACTCTCACTTTCTATGATTTGAACCTCTCCTGTGAGTCCAATTTTAGATTCCGTTGCTTCACTTCAGGTTTACTGTATCCCTTGGACGTTCTTATTGACGATAAAACACAGAAATTGGAGCGGAATTAAATTCAAAAGGCACAATGCCGACATAAGTGCAAGAGGACTGACACTCTATCTTTCTGTGATTTGAACCTCTCCTGTGAGTCCAGTTTTAGATTCCGATGATTCACTTCTGGTTTACTGTATCCCTTGGACCTTCTTATTGCCAATGAAACACAGAGGTTGCATCCGAATTTAATACAAAAGGCACAATGCCGACTTAAGTACAAGAGGACTGACACTCTAACTCTCTATGGTTTGAACCTCTCCTGTGAGTCCAGTCTCAGATTCCGATGCTTCACTTCAGGTTTACTGTATACCTAGCACCTTGTTGTTGACGATGAAGCACTGAAATTGCATCCGAATTTAATACAAAGGGCACAATGCCGACTCAAGTACAAGAGGACTGACAATCTCACTTTCTATGATTTGAACCTATTCTGTGAGTGCAGTTTTTAATTCCGATGCTTCACTTCAGGTTTACTGTATACCTTGCACCTTCTTATTGACGATGAAACACAGAAATTTCTTCCGAATTTAATAGAAAAGGCACAATGCCGACTTTAGTACAAGAGGACTGACACTCTCACTTTCCATGTTTTGAACCTCCCCTGTGAGTCCAGTTTTAGATTCAGATGCTTCACTTCAGGTTACCTTTTCCCTTGGACATTCTTATTGACGATGAAACACAGAAATTGCATCCGAATTTAATACAAAAGGCACAATGCTGACTTAAGTACAAGAGGACTGACGCTCTCACTTTCTATGATTTGAACCTCTCCTGAGAGTCCAGTTTTAGATTCCGATGCTTCACTTCACGTTTACTGTATCCCTTGAACATTCTTATTGACGATGAAACACAGAAATTGCATGCGAATTTAATACAAAAGGCACAATGGCGACTTAAGTACAAGAGGACTGACACTCTAATTTTCTATGATTTGAACCTTTCCTGTTAGTCCAGTTTTAGATTCCGATGCTTCACTTCAGGTTTACTGTATACCTTGCACCTTCTTATTATCGATGAAACACAGAAATTGCATCGGAATTAAATTCAAAAGGCACAATGCCGACGTATGTACAAGAAGAGTGACACTCTAACTCCCTATTATTTGAACCTCCCCTGTAAGTCCAGTTATAGATTCTGAAGCTTTACTTCAGGTTTACTGTATCCCTTGGACCTTCTTATTGACGATGAAACACAGAATTGGCATCCGAATTTAATACAAAAGGCACAATACCGACTTAAGTACAATAGGACTGACACTCTCACTTTCTATGATTTGAAACTCTCCTGTGAGTCCAGTCTTAGATTCCGATGCTTCACTTCAGGTTTACTGTATACCTAGCACCTTCTTGTTGACGATGAAACACAGGGTTTGCATCCGAATTTAACACAAAAGGCACAATGACGACTTAAGTGCAAGAGGACTGACACTCTAACTTTCTATGATTTGAACCTCTCCTGTGAGTCTAGTTTTAGATTCCGATGCTTCACTTCAGGTTTACAGTATCCCTTGGACCTTCTTATTGACGATGAAACACAGAGTTTGCATCCGAATTTAATACAAAAGGCACAATGCCGACTTAAGTACATGAGGACTGATACTCTAACTTTCTATGATTTGAACCTTTCCTGTTAGTCCAGTTTTAGATTTCGATGCTTCACTTCAGATTTACTGTATCCTTTGAACCTTCTTATTGACGATGACACACAGAGATTGCATCGGAATTAAATTCAAAAGGCACAATTCCGACTTAAGTAAAAGAGGACTGACACTCTCACTTTCTATGATTTGAACCTCTCCTGTGTGTCCAGTTTTAGATTCCGTTGCTTCACTTCAGGTTTACTGTATCCCTTGGACGTTCTTATTGACGATAAAAGACAGAGATTGAAGCGGAATTAAATTCAAAAGGCACAATGCCGACATAAGTAGAAGAGGACTGACACTCTAACTTTCTGTGATTTGAACCTCTCCTGTGAGTCCAGTTTTAGATGCCAATGCTTCACTTCCGGTTTACTGTATCCCTTGGACATTCTTATTGCCAATGAAACACAGAATTTGCATCCGAATTTAATTCAAAAGGCACAATGCCGACTTAAGTACAAGAGGACTGATACTCTAACTTTCTATGATTTGAACCTCTTGTGTGAGTCTAGTTTTAGATTCCGATGCTTCACTTCACGTTTACTGTATACCTTGCACCATCTTATTGACGATGAAACACAGAAATTCCATCCGAATTTAATACAAAAGGCACAATGCCGACTTAAGCACAAGAGGACTAACACACTCACTTTCTATGATTTGTACCTTTCCTGTGAGTCCAGTTTTAGATTCCGATGCTTCACTTCAGGTTCACTGTATACCTTGCACCTTCTTATTGACGATGAAACACAGAAATTGCATGGGCATTTAATACAAAAGCACAATGCCGACTTAAGTACAAGAGGACTGACACTCTCACTTTCTACGATTTGAACCTCTCCTGTTAGTCCAGTTTCAGATTCCGATGCTTCACTTCAAGATTACTGTATACCTTGCACACTCTTATTGACGATGAAACACAGAAATTGCTCCGAATTTAATACAACAGGCACAATGCCGACTTAAGTACAAGTGGACTGACACTCTCACTTTCTGTGATTTGAACCTCTCCTGTGAGTCCAGTTTTAGATTCCGATGCTTCACTTCAGGTTTACTGTATCCCTTGGACCTTCTTGTTGACGATGAAACACAGAGTTTGCATCCGAATTTAAAACAAAACGCACAATGCCGACTTAAGTACATGAGGACTGACACACTAACTTTCTATGAAATGAACCTCTCCTGTGGGTCCAGTTTTAGATTTCAGTATATCACTTCAGGTTTACTGTATCCCTTGGACCTTCTTATTGACGATGACACACAGAAATTGCATCGGAATTCAATTGAAAAGCACAATTCCGACTTAAGTAAAAGAGGACTGACACTCTCACTTTCTATGATTTGAACCTCTCCTGTGACTCCAGTCTTAGATTCCGATGCTTCACTTCAGTATTACTGTATACCTAGCACCTTCTTGTTGACGATGAAACACTGAACTTGCATCCGAATTTAATACAAAAGGCACAATGCCGACTTAAGTACCAGAGGACTGACACTCTCAGTTTCTATGATTTGAACCTCTCCTATGAGTTCAGTTTTAGATTCCGATGCTTCACTTCAGGTTTACTGTATCCCTTAGATCTTCTTATTAGCGATGAAACACAGATATTGCATCCGAATTTAATACAAAGTGCACAATGCCGACTCAAGTACAAGAGGACTGACATTCTAACTTTCTATGATTTGAACCTCTTGTGTGAGTCTAGTTTCAGATTCCGATGCTTCACTTCACGTTAACTGTATCCCTTGGACATTCTTATTGACGATGAAACACAGAAATTGCATCCGAATTTAATACAAAAGGCACAATGGCCACTTAAGTACAAGAGGACTGACACTCTAATTTTCTATGATTTGAACCTCTCCTGTGAGTCCAGTTTTAGATTCCGATGCTTCACTTCGGGTTTACTGTATACCTTGCACCTTCTTATTGACGATGAAACACAGAAATTGCATTGGAATTAAATACAAAAGGCACAATGCTGACTTAAGTACAAGAAAACTGACTCTTCTTACTGTCTATGTTTTGAACCATTCATGTGACACTAGTTATGGATTCCGATGCTTCACTTCAGGTTTACTGTATCAATCTGACCTTCTTTTTGACGATGAAACACAGAAATTGCATCGGAAATAAATACAAAAGGCACAATGCCGACTTAAGTACAAGAAAACTGACTCTTCTTACTGTCTATGTTTTGAACCTTTCCTGTGAGACTAGTTATAGATTCCGATGGTTCACTTCAGGGTTACTGTATCCCTCTGACCTTCTTATTGACGATGAAACACAGAAATTGCATCGGAATTAAATACAAAAGGCACAATGCCGACTTAAGTACAAGAAAACTGACTCTTCTTAGTGTCTATGTTTTGAACCATTCCTGTGACACTAGTTATTGATTCCGATGCCTCACTTCAGGTTTACTGTATCCTTCCGACCTTCTTATTGACGATGAAACACAGAAATTGCATCGGAATTAAATAGAAAAGTCACAATGCCGACTTAAGTAAAAGAAAACTAACTCTTCTAACTGTCTATGTTTGAACCATTCCTGTTACACTAGTTATAGATTCCGATGCTTCACTTCAGGTTTACTGTATCCCTCTGACCTTCGTATTGACGATGAAACACACAATTTGCAACGGAATTAAATACAAAATGCACAATGCTGACTAAGTACAAGAAAATTGACTCTTCTTACTGTCTATGTTTTGAACCATTCCTGTGACACTAGTTATAGATTCCGATGCTTCACTTCAGGTTTACCGTATCCCTTCGACCTTCTTATAGACGATGAAACATAGAAATTGCATCGGAATTAAATAGAAAAGGCACAAGATCCGACTTCAGTACAAGAAAACTGACTCTTCTTACTGTCTATGTTTTGAACCACTCCTGTGACACTAGTTATAGATTCCGATGCTTCATTTCAGGTTTACTGTATCCCTCTGACCTTCTTATTGGCGATGAATCACAGAAATTACATCGGAATTCAATATAAAAGGCACAATGCCGATTTAAGTACAAGAAAACTGACTCTTCTTACTGTCTATGATTTGAACCATTACTGTGACACTAGTTATAGATTCCGATGCTTCACTTCAGGTTCACTGTATCCCTCTGACCTTCTTTTTGACGATGAAACACAGAAATTGCATCGGAATTAAAAACAAAAGGCACAATTCCGACTTAAGTACAAGAAAACTGACTCTTCTTACTGTCTATGTTTTGAACCATTCCTGTGACACTTGTTATAGATTCCGATGCTTCACTTCAGTTTTACTGTATGCCTCTGACCTTCTTATTGACGATGAAACACAGAAATTGCATCGGAATTAAATACAAACATCACAATGTCGACTTAAGTACAAGAAAACTGACTCTTTTTACTGTCTATGTTTTGAACCATTCCTGTGACACTAGTAATAGATTCCGATGTTTCACTTCAGGTTCACTGTATGCCTCTGACTTTCTTATTGACTGTGAAACACTGAAATTGTATCGGAATTAAATACAAAAGGCACAATGCCGACTTAAGTACAAGAAAACTGACTCTTGTTACTGTCTATGTTTTGAACCATTCCTGGGACACTAGTTATAGATTCCGATGCTTCACGTCAGGTTTACTGTATCCCTCTGACGTTCTTATTGACGATGAAACACAGAAATTGCATCGGAATTAAATACAAAAGGCACAATGCCGACTTAAGTACAAGAAAACTGTCTCTTCTTACTGTCTATGTTGTGAACAATTCATGTGGCACTCGTAATAGATTCCGTTGCTTTACTTCAGGTTAACTGTATCCCTCTGACCTTCCTATTGACGATGAAACACAGAAATTGCTTCGGAATTAAATACAAAAGGCACAATGCCGTCTTAAGTACGAGATAACTGACCCTTCTTACTGTCTGTGGTTTGAACCATTCCTGTCACACTAGCTATAGATTCCGATGCTTCACTTCCGGTTTACTGTTTCCCTCCGACCGTCTTATTGACGATGAAATACAGAAATTGCATAGGAATTAAATAGAAAAGTCACAATGCCGACTTAAGTACAAGAAAACTAACTCTTCTAACTGTCTATGTTTGAACCATTCCTGTTACACTAGTTATAGATTCCGATGCTTCACTTCAGCTTTACTGTATCCCTCTGACCTTCGTATTGACGATGAAACACACAATTTGCAACGGAATTAAATACAAAATGCACAATGCCGACTTAAGTACAAGAAAATTGACTCTTCTTACTGTCTATGTTTTGAACCATTCCTGTGACACTAGTTATAGATTCCGATGCTTCACTTCAGGTTTACTGTATCCTTCTGAAGTTCTTATTGACGATGAAACACAGAAATTGCATCGGAATTAAATACAATAGGCACAATGCCGACTTAAGTACAAGATAACTGACTCCTCTTACTGTGTAAGATTTGAACCATTCCTGTGACACTAGTTATAGAATCCTATGCTTCACTTCAGGTTTACTGTATCCCTCTGACCTTCTTATTGACGATGAAACACAGAAATTGCATCAGAATTAAATACAAAAGGCACAATGCCGACTTAAGGACAAGAAAACTGACTCTTCTTACTGTCTATGTTTGAACCATTCCTGTGATACTAGTCATAGATTCCGATGCTTCACTTCAGGTTTACTGTATCCCTCTGACCTTCTTATTGACGATGAAACCCAGAAATTGCATCGGAATTAAATAGAAAAGTCACAATGCCGACTTAAGTACAAGAAAACTGACTCTTCTTACTGTCTATGTCTTGAACCATTCCTGTGACACAAGTTATAGATTCCGATGCTTCACTTTAGGTTTACTGTATCCCGCTGACCATCTTCTTGACGATGAAAAACAGATATTGCATCGGAAATAAATACAAAAGGCACAATGCCGACTTAATTACAAGAAAAATGACTCTTCTTACTGTCTATGTTTTGAACCATACCTGTGACACTAGTTACAGATTCCGATGCTTCATTTTAGGTTTACTGTATTCCTCTGACCTCCTTATTGACGATGAATCACAGAAATTGCATCGGAATTAAATACAAAAGGCACAATGCTGACTTAAGTACAAGAAAAATGACTCTTCTTACTGTCTATGTTTTGAACCATTCATGTGACACTAGTTATAGATTCCGAAGCTTCACTTCAGGTTTACTGTATCCCTCTGACCTTCTTTTTGACGATGGAACACAGAAATTGCATCGGAATTAAATACAAAAGGCACAATGCCGACTTAAGTACAAGAAAACTGACTCTTCTTACTGTCTATGTTTTGAACCATTCTGTGACACTAGTGATAGATTCCGATGGTTCACTTCAGGGTTACTGTATCCCTCTGACCTACTTATTGACGATGAAACACAGAAATTGCATCGGAATTAAATACAAAAGGCACAATGCCGACTTAAGTACAAGAAAACTGACTCTTCTTACTGTCTATGATTTGAACCATTACTGTGACACTAGTTATAGATTCCGATGCTTCACTTCAGGTTCACTGTATCCTCTGACCTTCTTTTTGACGATGAAACAAAGAAATTGCATAGGAATGAAATACAAAATTTACAATTCCGACTTAAGTACGAGAAAACTGACTCTTCTTACTGTCTATGTTTGAACCATTCCTGTGACACTAGTTATAGATTCCGATGCTTCACTTCAGGTTTACTGTATCCCTCCGACCTTTTATAGACGATGAAACATAGAAATTGGATCGGAATTAAATAGAAAAGGCACAATGCCGACTTAAGTACGAGTAAACTGACTCCTCTTACCGTCTATGTTTTGAACCATTCCTGTGACACTAGTTATAGATTCCGATGCTCCACTTCAGGTTTACTGTATCCCTCTGACCTTCTAAATGATGATGAAACACTGAAATTGCATCGGAATTAAATACAAAATGCACAGTGCCGACTTAAGTACAAGAAAACTGACTCTTCTTACTGTCTATGTTTTGGACCATTCCTGTGACACTTGTTATAGATTCCGATGCTTCACTTCAGTTTTACTGTATGCCTCTGACCTTCTTATTGTCGATGAAACACAGAAATTGCATCGGAATTAAATACAAACATCACAATGCCGACTTAAGTACAAGAAAACTGACTCTTCTTACTGTCTATGTTTTGAACCATTCCTGTGACACTAGTTATAGATTCTGATGCTTCACTTCAGGTTTACTGTATCCCTCTGACCTTCTTATTGACGATGAAACACAGAAATTGCATCGGAATTAAATAGAAAAGTCACAATGCCGACTTAAGTACAAGGAAACTGACTCTTCTTACTGTCTATGTCTTATACCATTCCTGTGACACAAGTTATAGATCCCGATGCTTCATTTTAGGTTTACTGTATCCCTCTGACCTTCTTATTGGCGGTGAAAAACAGATATTGCATCGGAAATAAATACAAAGGGCACAATGCCGACTTAATTACAAGAAAATCGACTCTTCTTACTGTCTATGTTTTGAACCATACCTGTGACACTAGTTACAGATTCCGATGCTTCACTTCAGGTTTACTGTATCCCTCTGACCTTCTTATTGACGAGGAAACACAGAAATTACATCGGAATTAGATATAAAAGGCACAATGCCGATTTAAGTACAAGAAAACTGACTCTTCTTACTGTCTATGTTTTGAACCATTACTGTGACACTAGTTATAGATTCCGATCCTTCACTTCAGGTTCACTGTATCCCTCTGACCTTCTTTTTGACGATGAAGCACAGAAATTGCATCGGAATTAAATACAAAAGGCACAATTCCGACCTAAGTACAAGAAAACTGACTCTTCTTACTGTCTATGTTTTGAACCATTCCTGTGACACTAGTTATAGATGCCGATGCTTCACTTCAGGTTTACTGTATGCCTCTGACTTTCTTATTGACTATGAAACACTGAAATTGCATCGGAATTAAATACAAGAGGCACAATGCCGACTTCACTACAAGAAGACAGACTCTTCTTTCTGTCTATGTTTTGAACCATTCCTGTGACACTAGTTATAGATTCCGATGCTTCACTTGAGGTTTACTGTATCCCTCTGACCTTCTTATTGACGATGAAACACCGAAATTGCATCGGAATTAAATACAAAAGGCACAATGCCGACTTAAGTACAAGAAAACTGCCTCTTCTTACTGTCAATGTTTTGAACAATTCATGTGACACTCGTTATAGATTCCGATGCTTTACTTCAGGTTTACTGTATTCCTCTGACCTTCTTATTGACGATGAAACACAGAAATTGCTTCGGAATTAAATACAAAAGGCACAATGCCGACTTAAGTACAACATAACTGACTCTTCTTGCTGTCAATATTTTGAACCATTCCTGTGACACTAGTTATAGATTCCGATGCTTCACTTCAGGTTTACAGTATCCCTTGGACCTTCTTATTGACGATGAAACACAGAGTTTGCATCCGAATTTAATACAAAAGGCACAATGCCGACTTAAGTACATGAGGACTGATACTCTAACTTTCTATGATTTGAACCTTTCCTGTTAGTCCAGTTTTAGATATCGATGCTTCACTTCAGATTTACTGTATCCTTTGAACCTTCTTATTGACGATGACACACAGAGATTGCATCGGAATTAAATTCAAAA
The DNA here is from genome assembly GCF_021461385.2 of Schistocerca piceifrons. Taxonomy (NCBI): domain Eukaryota; kingdom Metazoa; phylum Arthropoda; class Insecta; order Orthoptera; family Acrididae; genus Schistocerca; species Schistocerca piceifrons. The sequence continues at coordinate 5,411,711 of NC_060140.1, read as the reverse complement.
GGCACAATTCCGACTTAAGTAAAAGAGGACTGACACTCTCACTTTCTATGATTTGAACCTCTCCTGTGTGTCCAGTTTTAGATTCCGTTGCTTCACTTCAGGTTTACTGTATCCCTTGGACGTTCTTATTGACGATAAAAGACAGAGATTGAAGCGGAATTAAATTCAAAAGGCACAATGCCGACATAAGTACAAGAGGACTGACACTCTAACTTTCTGTGATTTGAACCTCTCCTGTGAGTCCAGTTTTAGATGCCAATGCTTCACTTCCGGTTTACTGTATCCCTTGGACATTCTTATTGCCAATGAAACACAGAATTTGCATCCGAACTTAATTCAAAAGGCACAATGCCGACTTAAGTACAAGAGGACTGATACTCTAACTTTCTATGATTTGAACCTCTTGTGTGAGTCTAGTTTTAGATTCCGATGCTTCACTTCACGTTTACTGTATACCTTGCACCATCTTATTGACGATGAAACACAGAAATTCCATCCGAATTTAATACAAAAGGCACAATGCCGACTTAAGCACAAGAGGACTAACACACTCACTTTCTATGATTTGTACCTTTCCTGTGAGTCCAGTTTTAGATTCCGATGCTTCACTTCAGGTTCACTGTATACCTTGCACCTTCTTATTGACGATGAAACACAGAAATTGCATGGGCATTTAATACAAAAGCACAATGCCGACTTAAGTACAAGAGGACTGACACTCTCACTTTCTACGATTTGAACCTCTCCTGTTAGTCCAGTTTCAGATTCCGATGCTTCACTTCAAGATTACTGTATACCTTGCACACTCTTATTGACGATGAAACACAGAAATTGCTCCGAATTTAATACAACAGGCACAATGCCGACTTAAGTACAAGTGGACTGACACTCTCACTTTCTGTGATTTGAACCTCTCCTGTGAGTCCAGTTTTAGATTCCGATGCTTCACTTCAGGTTTACTGTATCCCTTGGACCTTCTTGTTGACGATGAAACACAGAGTTTGCATCCGAATTTAAAACAAAACGCACAATGCCGACTTAAGTACATGAGGACTGACACACTAACTTTCTATGAAATGAACCTCTCCTGTGGGTCCAGTTTTAGATTTCAATATATCACTTCAGGTTTACTGTATCCCTTGGACCTTCTTATTGACGATGACACACAGAAATTGCATCGGAATTCAATTGAAAAGCACAATTCCGACTTAAGTAAAAGAGGACTGACACTCTCACTTTCTATGATTTGAACCTCTCCTGTGACTCCAGTCTTAGATTCCGATGCTTCACTTCAGTATTACTGTATACCTAGCACCTTCTTGTTGACGATGAAACACTGAACTTGCATCCGAATTTAATACAAAAGGCACAATGCCGACTTAAGTACCAGAGGACTGACACTCTCAGTTTCTATGATTTGAACCTCTCCTATGAGTTCAGTTTTAGATTCCGATGCTTCACTTCAGGTTTACTGTATCCCTTAGACCTTCTTATTAGCGATGAAACACAGATATTGCATCCGAATTTAATACAAAGTGCACAATGCCGACTCAAGTACAAGAGGACTGACATTCTAACTTTCTATGATTTGAACCTCTTGTGTGAGTCTAGTTTCAGATTCCGATGCTTCACTTCACGTTAACGGTATCCCTTGGACATTCTTATTGACGATGAAACACAGAAATTGCATCCGAATTTAATACAAAAGGCACAATGGCCACTTAAGTACAAGAGGACTGACACTCTAATTTTCTATGATTTGAACCTCTCCTGTGAGTCCAGTTTTAGATTCCGATGCTTCACTTCGGGTTTACTGTATACCTTGCACCTTCTTATTGACGATGAAACACAGAAATTGCATTGGAATTAAATACAAAAGGCACAATGCTGACTTAAGTACAAGAAAACTGACTCTTCTTACTGTCTATGTTTTGAACCATTCATGTGACACTAGTTATGGATTCCGATGCTTCACTTCAGGTTTACTGTATCAATCTGACCTTCTTTTTGACGATGAAACACAGAAATTGCATCGAAATAAATACAAAAGGCACAATGCCGACTTAAGTACAAGAAAACTGACTCTTCTTACTGTCTATGTTTTGAACCTTTCCTGTGAGACTAGTTATAGATTCCGATGGTTCACTTCAGGGTTACTGTATCCCTCTGACCTTCTTATTGACGATGAAACACAGAAATTGCATCGGAATTAAATACAAAAGGCACAATGCCGACTTAAGTACAAGAAAACTGACTCTTCTTAGTGTCTATGTTTTGAACCATTCCTGTGACACTAGTTATTGATTCCGATGCCTCACTTCAGGTTTACTGTATCCTTCCGACCTTCTTATTGACGATGAAACACAGAAATTGCATCGGAATTAAATAGAAAAGTCACAATGCCGACTTAAGTAAAAGAAAACTAACTCTTCTAACTGTCTATGTTTGAACCATTCCTGTTACACTAGTTATAGATTCCGATGCTTCACTTCAGGTTTACTGTATCCCTCTGACCTTCGTATTGACGATGAAACACACAATTTGCAACGGAATTAAATACAAAATGCACAATGCTGACTAAGTACAAGAAAATTGACTCTTCTTACTGTCTATGTTTTGAACCATTCCTGTGACACTAGTTATAGATTCCGATGCTTCACTTCAGGTTTACCGTATCCCTTCGACCTTCTTATAGACGATGAAACATAGAAATTGCATCGGAATTAAATAGAAAAGGCACAAGATCCGACTTCAGTACAAGAAAACTGACTCTTCTTACTGTCTATGTTTTGAACCACTCCTGTGACACTAGTTATAGATTCCGATGCTTCATTTCAGGTTTACTGTATCCCTCTGACCTTCTTATTGGCGATGAATCACAGAAATTACATCGGAATTCAATATAAAAGGCACAATGCCGATTTAAGTACAAGAAAACTGACTCTTCTTACTGTCTATGATTTGAACCATTACTGTGACACTAGTTATAGATTCCGATGCTTCACTTCAGGTTCACTGTATCCCTCTGACCTTCTTTTGACGATGAAACACAGAAATTGCATCGGAATTAAAAACAAAAGGCACAATTCCGACTTAAGTACAAGAAAACTGACTCTCTTACTGTCTATGTTTTGAACCATTCCTGTGACACTTGTTATAGATTCCGATGCTTCACTTCAGTTTTACTGTATGCCTCTGACCTTCTTATTGACGATGAAACACAGAAATTGCATCGGAATTAAATACAAACATCACAATGTCGACTTAAGTACAAGAAAACTGACTCTTTTTACTGTCTATGTTTTGAACCATTCCTGTGACACTAGTAATAGATTCCGATGTTTCACTTCAGGTTCACTGTATGCCTCTGACTTTCTTATTGACTGTGAAACACTGAAATTGTATCGGAATTAAATACAAAAGGCACAATGCCGACTTAAGTACAAGAAAACTGACTCTTGTTACTGTCTATGTTTTGAACCATTCCTGGGACACTAGTTATAGATTCCGATGCTTCACGTCAGGTTTACTGTATCCCTCTGACGTTCTTATTGACGATGAAACACAGAAATTGCATCGGAATTAAATACAAAAGGCACAATGCCGACTTAAGTACAAGAAAACTGTCTCTTCTTACTGTCTATGTTGTGAACAATTCATGTGGCACTCGTAATAGATTCCGTTGCTTTACTTCAGGTTAACTGTATCCCTCTGACCTTCCTATTGACGATGAAACACAGAAATTGCTTCGGAATTAAATACAAAAGGCACAATGCCGTCTTAAGTACGAGATAACTGACCCTTCTTACTGTCTGTGGTTTGAACCATTCCTGTTACACTAGCTATAGATTCCGATGCTTCACTTCCGGTTTACTGTTTCCCTCCGACCGTCTTATTGACGATGAAATACAGAAATTGCATAGGAATTAAATAGAAAAGTCACAATGCCGACTTAAGTACAAGAAAACTAACTCTTCTAACTGTCTATGTTTGAACCATTCCTGTTACACTAGTTATAGATTCCGATGCTTCACTTCAGCTTTACTGTATCCCTCTGACCTTCGTATTGACGATGAAACACACAATTTGCAACGGAATTAAATACAAAATGCACAATGCCGACTTAAGTACAAGAAAATTGACTCTTCTTACTGTCTATGTTTTGAACCATTCCTGTGACACTAGTTATAGATTCCGATGCTTCACTTCAGGTTTACTGTATCCTTCTGAAGTTCTTATTGACGATGAAACACAGAAATTGCATCGGAATTAAATACAATAGGCACAATGCCGACTTAAGTACAAGATAACTGACTCCTCTTACTGTGTAAGATTTGAACCATTCCTGTGACACTAGTTATAGAATCCTATGCTTCACTTCAGGTTTACTGTATCCCTCTGACCTTCTTATTGACGATGAAACACAGAAATTGCATCAGAATTAAATACAAAAGGCACAATGCCGACTTAAGGACAAGAAAACTGACTCTTCTTACTGTCTATGTTTGAACCATTCCTGTGATACTAGTCATAGATTCCGATGCTTCACTTCAGGTTTACTGTATCCCTCTGACCTTCTTATTGACGATGAAACCCAGAAATTGCATCGGAATTAAATAGAAAAGTCACAATGCCGACTTAAGTACAAGAAAACTGACTCTTCTTACTGTCTATGTCTTGAACCATTCCTGTGACACAAGTTATAGATTCCGATGCTTCACTTTAGGTTTACTGTATCCCGCTGACCATCTTCTTGACGATGAAAAACAGATATTGCATCGGAAATAAATACAAAAGGCACAATGCCGACTTAATTACAAGAAAAATGACTCTTCTTACTGTCTATGTTTTGAACCATACCTGTGACACTAGTTACAGATTCCGATGCTTCATTTTAGGTTTACTGTATTCCTCTGACCTCCTTATTGACGATGAATCACAGAAATTGCATCGGAATTAAATACAAAAGGCACAATGCTGACTTAAGTACAAGAAAAATGACTCTTCTTACTGTCTATGTTTTGAACCATTCATGTGACACTAGTTATAGATTCCGAAGCTTCACTTCAGGTTTACTGTATCCCTCTGACCTTCTTTTTGACGATGAAACACAGAAATTGCATCGGAATTAAATACAAAAGGCACAATGCCGACTTAAGTACAAGAAAACTGACTCTTCTTACTGTCTATGTTTTGAACCATTCCTGTGACACTAGTGATAGATTCCGATGGTTCACTTCAGGGTTACTGTATCCCTCTGACCTACGTATTGACGATGAAACACAGAAATTGCATCGGAATTAAATACAAAAGGCACAATGCCGACTTAAGTACAAGAAAACTGACTCTTCTTACTGTCTATGATTTGAACCATTACTGTGACACTAGTTATAGATTCCGATGCTTCACTTCAGGTTCACTGTATCCCTCTGACCTTCTTTTTGACGATGAAACAAAGAAATTGCATAGGAATGAAATACAAAATTCACAATTCCGACTTAAGTACGAGAAAACTGACTCTTCTTACTGTCTATGTTTTGAACCATTCCTGTGACACTAGTTATAGATTCCGATGCTTCACTTCAGGTTTACTGTATCCCTCCGACCTTTTATAGACGATGAAACATAGAAATTGGATCGGAATTAAATAGAAAAGGCACAATGCCGACTTAAGTACGAGTAAACTGACTCCTCTTACCGTCTATGTTTTGAACCATTCCTGTGACACTAGTTATAGATTCCGATGCTCCACTTCAGGTTTACTGTATCCCTCTGACCTTCTAATTGATGATGAAACACTGAAATTGCATCGGAATTAAATACAAAATGCACAGTGCCGACTTAAGTACAAGAAAACTGACTCTTCTTACTGTCTATGTTTTGGACCATTCCTGTGACACTTGTTATAGATTCCGATGCTTCACTTCAGTTTTACTGTATGCCTCTGACCTTCTTATTGTCGATGAAACACAGAAATTGCATCGGAATTAAATACAAACATCACAATGCCGACTTAAGTACAAGAAAACTGACTCTTCTTACTGTCTATGTTTTGAACCATTCCTGTGACACTAGTTATAGATTCTGATGCTTCACTTCAGGTTTACTGTATCCCTCTGACCTTCTTATTGACGATGAAACACAGAAATTGCATCGGAATTAAATAGAAAAGTCACAATGCCGACTTAAGTACAAGGAAACTGACTCTTCTTACTGTCTATGTCTTATACCATTCCTGTGACACAAGTTATAGATCCCGATGCTTCATTTTAGGTTTACTGTATCCCTCTGACCTTCTTATTGGCGGTGAAAAACAGATATTGCATCGGAAATAAATACAAAGGGCACAATGCCGACTTAATTACAAGAAAATCGACTCTTCTTACTGTCTATGTTTTGAACCATACCTGTGACACTAGTTACAGATTCCGATGCTTCACTTCAGGTTTACTGTATCCCTCTGACCTTCTTATTGACGAGGAAACACAGAAATTACATCGGAATTAGATATAAAAGGCACAATGCCGATTTAAGTACAAGAAAACTGACTCTTCTTACTGTCTATGTTTTGAACCATTACTGTGACACTAGTTATAGATTCCGATCCTTCACTTCAGGTTCACTGTATCCCTCTGACCTTCTTTTTGACGATGAAGCACAGAAATTGCATCGGAATTAAATACAAAAGGCACAGTTCCGACCTAAGTACAAGAAAACTGACTCTTCTTACTGTCTATGTTTTGAACCATTCCTGTGACACTAGTTATAGATGCCGATGCTTCACTTCAGGTTTACTGTATGCCTCTGACTTTCTTATTGACTATGAAACACTGAAATTGCATCGGAATTAAATACAAGAGGCACAATGCCGACTTCACTACAAGAAGACAGACTCTTCTTTCTGTCTATGTTTTGAACCATTCCTGTGACACTAGTTATAGATTCCGATGCTTCACTTGAGGTTTACTGTATCCCTCTGACCTTCTTATTGACGATGAAACACCGAAATTGCATCGGAATTAAATACAAAAGGCACAATGCCGACTTAAGTACAAGAAAACTGCCTCTTCTTACTGTCAATGTTTTGAACAATTCATGTGACACTCGTTATAGATTCCGATGCTTTACTTCAGGTTTACTGTATTCCTCTGACCTTCTTATTGACGATGAAACACAGAAATTGCTTCGGAATTAAATACAAAAGGCACAATGCCGACTTAAGTACAACATAACTGACTCTTCTTGCTGTCAATATTTTGAACCATTCCTGTGACACTAGTTATAGATTCCGATGCTTCACTTCAGGTTTACTGTATCACTTCGACCTTCTTATAGACGATAATACATAGAAATTGCATCGGAATTAAATAGAAAAGGCACAAGGCCGACTTCAGAACAAGAAAACTGACTCTTCTTACTGTCTATGTTTTGAACCATTACTGTGACACTAGTTATAGATTCCGATGCTTCACTTCAGGTTCACTGTATCCCTCTGACCTTCTTTTTGACGATGAAACAAAGAAATTGCATCGGAATGAAATACAAAAGTCACAATTCCGACTTAAGTACGAGAAAACTGACTCTTCTTACTGTCTATGTTTTGAACCATTCCTGTGACACTAGTTATAGATTCCGATGCTTCACTTCAGGTTTACTGTATCCCTCCGACCTTTTATAGACGATGAAACATAGAAATTGGGTCGGAATTAAATAGAAAAGGCACAATGAAGACTTAAGTACGAGTAAACTGACTCCTCTTACCGTCTATGTTTTGAACCATTCCTGTGACACTAGTTATAGATTCCGATGCTCCACTTCAGGTTTACTGTATCCCTCTGACCTTCTAATTGATGATGAAACACTGAAATTGCATCGGTATTGAATACAAAATGCACAGTGCCGACTTAAGTACAAGAAAACTGACTCTTCTTACTGTCTATGTTTTGGACCATTCCTGTGACACTTGTTATAGATTCCAATGCTTCACTTCAGTTTTACTGTATGCCTCTGACCTTCTTATTGTCGATGAAACACAGAAATTGCATCGGAATTAAATACAAACATCACAATGCCGACTTAAGTACAAGAAAACTGACTCTTCTTACTGTCTATGTTTTGAACCATTCCTGTGACACTAGTTATAGATTCTGATGCTTCACTTCAGGTTTACTGTATCCCTCTGACCTTCTTATTGACGATGAAACACAGAAATTGCATCGGAATTAAATAGAAAAGTCACAATGCCGACTTAAGTACAAGGAAACTGACTCTTCTTACTGTCTATGTCTTAAACCATTCCTGTGACACAAGTTATAGATCCCGATGCTTCATTTTAGGTTTACTGTATCCCTCTGACCTTCTTATTGGCGGTGAAAAACAGATATTGCATCGGAAATAAATACAAAGGGCACAATGCCGACTTAATTACAAGAAAATCGACTCTTCTTACTGTCTATGTTTTGAACCATACCTGTGACACTAGTTACAGATTCCGATGCTTCACTTCAGGTTTACTGTATCCCTCTGACCTTCTTATTGACGAGGAAACACAGAAATTACATCGGAATTAGATATAAAAGGCACAATGCCGATTTAAGTACAAGAAAACTGACTCTTCTTACTGTCTATGTTTTGAACCATTACTGTGACACTTGTTATAGATTCCGATCCTTCACTTCAGGTTCACTGTATCCCTCTGACCTTCTTTTTGACGATGAAGCACAGAAATTGCATCGGAATTAAATACAAAAGGCACAATTCCGACCTAAGTACAAGAAAACTGACTCTTCTTACTGTCTATGTTTTGAACCATTCCTGTGACACTAGTTATAGATGCCGATGCTTCACTTCAGGTTTACTGTATGCCTCTGACTTTCTTATTGACTATGAAACACTGAAATTGCATCGGAATTAAATACAAGAGGCACAATGCCGACTTCACTACAAGAAGACAGACTCTTCTTTCTGTCTATGTTTTGAACCATTCCTGTGACACTAGTTATAGATTCCGATGCTTCACTTGAGGTTTACTGTATCCCTCTGACCTTCTTATTGACGATGAAACACAGAAATTGCATCGGAATTAAATACAAAAGGCACAATGCCGATTTAAGTACAAGAAAACTGACTCCTCTTACTGTCTACGTTTTGAACCATTCCTGTGACACCAGTTATATATTCCGATGCTACACTTCAGGTTTACTGTATGCCTCTGATCTTCTTAGTGACGACGAAACACAGAATTTGCTTCGGAATTAAATACAAAAGGCACAATACCGCCTTAAGTACAAGAAAACTGACTCTGCTTATTGTCTATGTATTGAACCATTTCTGTGACACTAGTTATAGATTCCGATGCTTCACTTCAGGTTTACTGTATCCCTCTGACATTCTTATTGACGATGAAACACAGAAATTGCATTGGAATCAAATACAAAAGGCACAATGCTGACTTAAGAACAAGAAAACTGACTCTTCTTACTGTCTATGTTTTGAGCCATTCATGTGACACTAGTTATGGATTCCGATGCTTCACTTCAGGTTTACTGTATCCCTCTGACCTTCTTTTTGACGATGAAACACAGAAATTGCATCGGAATTAAATACAAAAGGCACAATGCCGCCTTAAGTACAAGAAAACTGACTCTTCTTACTGTCTATGTTTTGAACCATTCCTGTGACACTAGTTATAGATTCCGATGCTTCACTTCAGGGTTACTGTATCCCTCTGACCTTCCTATTGACGATGAAACACCGAAATTGCATCGGAATTAAATACAAAAGGCACAACGCCGACTTAAGTACAAGAAAACTGACTCTTCTTACTGTCTATGTTTTGAACCATTTATGTGACACTCGTTATAGATTCCGCTGCTTTACTTCAGGTTTACTGTATCCCTCTGACATTCTTATTGACGATGAAACACAGACATTGCTTCGTAATTAAATACAAAAGGCACAATGCCGACTTAAGTACAAGATAACTGACTCTTCTTACTGTCAATGCTTTGAACCATTCCTGTGACACTACCTATAGATTCCGATGCTTCACTTCAGGTTTACTGTATCCCTCCGACCTTCTAATGGACGATGAAAAATAAAAATTGCATCGGAATTAAATTGAAAAGGCACAAGGCCGACTTCAGTACAAGAAAACTGACTCTTCTTACTGTCTATGTTTTGAACCATTCCTGTGACACTAGTTATAGATTCCGATGCATCACTTCAGGTTTACTGTATCCCTCCGACCTTCTTATAGACGATGAAACATAGACATAGCATCGGAATTAAATAGAAAAGGCACAATGCCGACTTAAGTAAAAGTAAACTGACTCTTCTTACTGTCTATGTTTTGAACCATTCCTGTGACACTAGTTATAGATTCCGATGCTCCACTTCAGGTTTACTGTATCCCTCTGACCTTCTTATTGATGATGAAACACTGAAATTGCATCGGAATTAAATACAAAATGCACAGTGCCGACTTAAGTACAAGAAAACTGACTCTTCTTACTGTCTATGTTTTGAACCATTCCTGTGACACTTGTTATAGATTCCGATGCTTCACTTCAGTTTTACTGTATGCCTCTGACCTTCTTATTGACGATGAAACACAGAAATTGCATCGGAATTAAATACAAACATCACAATGCCGACTTAAGTACAAGAAAACTGACTCTTCTTACTGTCTATGTTTTGAACCATTCCTGTGACCCTAGTAATAGATTCCGATGTTTCACTTCAGGTTTACTGTATGCCTCTGACTTTCTTATTGACTGTGAAACACTGAAATTGTACCGGAATTAAATACAAAAGGCACAATGCCGACTTAAGTACATGAAAACTGACTCTTGTTACTGTCTATGTTTTGAACCATTCCTGGGACACTAGTTATAGATTCCGATGCTTCACGTCAGGTTTACTGTATCCCTCTGACCTTCTTATTGACGATGAAATACAGAAATTGCATCGGAATTAAATGCAAAAGGCACAATGCCGACTTAAGTACAAGAAAACTGTCTCTTCTTACTGTCTATGTTGTGAACAATTCATGTAACACTCGTTATAGATTCCGTTGCTTTACATCAGGTTTACTGTATCCCTTTGACCTTCTTATTGACGATGAAACACAGAAATTGCTTCGGAATTAAATACAAAAGGCACAATGCCGTCTTAAGTACGAGATAACTGACCCTTCTTACTGTCTGTGGTTTGAACCATTCCTGTTACACTAGTTATAGATTCCGATGCTTCACTTCAGGTTTACTGTATCCCTCTGACCTTTCTAATGACGATGAAACACAGAAATTGCATCGGAATTAAATAGAAAAGGCACAATGCCAACCTAAGTACAAGGAAACTGACTCTTGTTAATGTCTATGTTTTGAACCATTCCTGTGACACTAGTTATTGATTCCGATACTTCACTTCAGGTTTACTGTATCCCTCCGACCTTCTTATTGACGATGAAGCACAGAAATTGCATCGGAATGAAATAGAAAAGTCACAATGCCGACTTAAGTACAGGAAAACTAACTCTTCTAACTGTCTATGTTTGAACCATTCCTGTTACACTAGTTATAGATTCCGATGCTTCACTTCAGGTTTACTGTATCGCTCTGACCTTCGTATTGACGATGAAACACACAATTTGCAACGGAATTAAATACAAAATGCACAATGCCGACTTATGTACAAGAAAATTGACTCTTCTTACTGTCTATGTTTTGAACCATTCCTGTGACACTAGTTACAGATTCCGATGTTTCACTTCAGGTTTACTGTATCCTTCTGAAGTTCTTATTGACGATGAAACACAGAAATTGCATCGGAATTAAATACAATAGGCACAATGCCGACTTAAGTACAAGATAACTGACTCTTCTTACTGTGTAAGTTTTGAACCATTCCTGTGACAATAGTTATAGAATCCTATGCTTCACTTCAGGTTTACTGTATCCCTCTGACCTTCTTATTGACGATGAAACACAGAAATTGCATCAGAATTAAATACAAAAGGCACAATGCCGACTTAAGTACAAGAAAACTGACTCTTCTTACTGTCTATGTTTGAACCATTCCTGTGACACTAGTCATAGATTCCGATGCTTCACTTCAGGTTTACTGTATCCCTCTGACCTTCTTATTGACGATGAAACACAGAAATTGCATCGGAATTAAATAGAAAAGTCACAATGCTGATTTAAGTGCAAGAAAACTGACTCTTCTTACTGTCTATGACTTGAACCACTCCTGTGACACAAGTTATAGATTCCGATGCTTCACTTTAGGATTACTGTATCCCGCTGACCATCTTCTTGACGATGAAAAACAGATATTGCTTCGGAAATAAATACAAAAGTCACAATGCCGACTTAATTACAAGAAAAATGACTCTTCTTACTGTCTATGTTTTGAACCATACCTGTGACACTAGTTACAGATTCCGATGCTTCACTTCAGGTTTACTGTATACCTCTGACCTCCTTATTGACGATGAATCACAGATATTGCATCGGAATTAAATACAAAAGGCACAATGCTGACTTAAGTACAAGAAAAATGATTCTTCTTACTGTCTATGTTTTGAACCATTCATGTGACACTAGTTATAGATTCCGATGCTTCACTTCAAGTTTACTGTATCCCTCTGACCTTCTCATTGACGATGAAACACAGAAATTGCATTGGAATTAAATACAAAAGGCACAATGCTGACTGAAGTACAAGAAAACTGACTCTTCTAACTGTCTATGTTTTGAACCATTCATGTGACACTAGTTATGGATTCCGATGCTTCACTTCAGGTTTACTGTATCCCTCTGACCTTCTTTTTGACGATGAAACACAGAAATTGCATCGGAATTAAATACAAAAGGCACAATGCCGACTTAAGTACAAGAAAACTGACTCTTCTTACTGTCTATGCTTTGAACCATTCCTGTGACACTAGTTATAGATTCCGATGATTCACTTCAGGTTCACTGTATCCCTCTGACCTTCTTATTGACGATGAAACACCGAAATTGCATTGGAATTAAATACAAAAGGCACAATGCCGACTTAAGTACAAGATAACTGACTCTTCTTACTGTCAATGTTTTGAACCATTCCTGTGACACTAGTTATAGATTCTGATGCTTCATTTCAGGTTTACTGTATCCCTCTGACCTTCTTATTGACGATGAATCACAGAAATTACATCGGAATTAAATATAAAAGGCACAATGCCGATTTAAGTACAAGAAAACTGACTCTTCTTACTGTCTATGTTTTGAACCATTACTGTGACACTAGTTATAGATTCCGATGCTTCACTTCAGGTTCACTGTACCCCTCTGACCTTCTTTTTGATGATGAAACAAAGTAATTGCATCGGAATTAAATACAAAAGGCACAATTCCGACTTAAGTACAAGAAAACTGACTCTTCTTACTGTCTATGATTTGAACCATTCCTGTGACACTAGTTATAGATTCCGATGCTTCACTTCAGGTTTACTGTATCCCTCCGACCTTCTTATAGACGATGAAATTAAATACAAAAGGCACAATGCCGACTTAAGTACAAGTACACTGACTCCTCTTACTGTCTATGATTTGAACCATTCCTGTGACACTAGTTATGGATTCCGATGCTCCACTTCAGGTTTACTGTATCCCTCTGACCTTCTTATTGATGATGAAACACTGAAATTGCATCGGAATTAAATACAAAATGCACAGTGCCGACTTAAGTACAAGAAAACTGACTCTTCTTACTGTCTATGTTTTGAACGATTCCTGTGACACTAGTGATAGATTCCGATGGTTCACTTCGGGGTTACTGTATCCCTCTGACCTTCTTATTGACGATGAAACACAGAAATTGCATCGGAATTAAATACATAAGGCACAATGCCGACTTAAGTACAAGAAAACTGACACTTCTTACTGTCTATGCTTTGAACCATTCCTGTGACACTAGTTATAGATTCCGATGCTTCACTTCAGGTTCACTGTATCCCTCTGAACTTCTTATTGACGATGAAACACCGAAATTGCATCGGAATTAAATACAAAAGGCACAATGCCGACTTAAGTACAAGAAAACTGACTCTTCTTACTGTCTATGTTTTGAACCATTCATGTGACACTCGTTATAGATTCCGATGCTTTACTTCAGGTTTACTGTATCCGTCAGACCTTCTTATTGACGATGAAACACAGAAATTGCTTCGGAATTAAATACAAAAGGCACAATGCCGACTTAAGTACAAGAAAACTGACTCATCTTACTGTCTATGTTTTGAACAATTCCTGTGACACTAGTGATGGATTCCGATGGTTCACTTCGGGGTTACTGTATCCCTCTGAACTTGTCATTGACGATGAAACACAGAAATTGCATCGGAATTAAATACAAAAGGCACAATGCCGACTTAAGTACAAGAAAACTGACTCTTCTTACTGTCTATGCTTTGAACCATTCCTGTGACACTAGTTATAGATTCCGATGCTTCACTTCAGGTTCACTGTATCCCTCTGAACTTCTTATTGACGATGAAACACCGAAATTGCATCGGAATTAAATACAAAATGCACAATGCCGACTTAAGTACAAGAAAACTGACTCTTCTTACTGTCTATGTTTTGAACCATTCATGTGACACTCGTTATAGATTCCGATGCTTTACTTCAGCTTTACTGTATCCCTCTGACCTTCTTATTGACGATGAAACACAGAAATTGCTTCGGAATTAAATACAAAAGGCACAATGCCGATTTAAGTACAAGAAAACTGACTCTTCTTACTGTCTATGTTTTGAACCATTACTGTGACACTAGTTATAGAATCCGATGCTTCACTTCAGGTTCACTGTATCCCTCTGACCTTCTTTTTGGTGATGAAACAAAGAAATTGCATCGGAATTAAATACAAAAGGCACAATTCCGAATTAAGTACAAGAAAACTGACTCTTCTTACTGTCTATGTTTTGAACCATTCCTGTGACACTAGTTATAGATTCCGATGCTTCACTTCAGGTTTACTGTATCCCTCCGACCTTCTTATAGACGATGAAACATAGAAATTGCATCGGAATTAAATAGAAAAGTCACAATGCCGCCTTAAGTACAAGTAAACTGACTCCTCTTACTGTCTATGTTTTGAACCATTCCTGTGACACTAGTTATAGATTCCGATGCTCCACTTCAGGTTTACTGTATCCCTCTGACCTTCTTATTGATGATGAAACACTGAAATTGCATCGGAATTAAACACAAGATGCACAGTGCCGACTTAAGTACAAGAAAACTGACTCTTCTTACTGTCTATGTTTTGAACCATTCCTGTGACACTTGTTATTGATTCCGATGCTTCACTTCAGTTTTACTGTATGCCTCCGACCTTCTTATTGACGATGAAACACTGAAATTGCATCGGAATTAAATACAAAATGCACAGTGCCGACTTAAGTACAAGAAAACTGACCCTTCTTACTGTCTATGTTTTGAACCATTCCTGTGACACTAGTTATAGATTCCATGCTTCACTTCAGGTTTACTGTATCCCTCCGACCTTCTTATAGACGATGAAACATAGAAATTGCATCGGAATTAAATAGAAAAGGCACAATGCCGCCTTAGTACAAGTAAACTGACTCCTCTTAATGTCTATGTTTTGAACCATTCCTGTGACACTAGTTATAGATTCCGATGCTCCACTTCAGCTTTACTGTATCCCTCTTACCTTCTTATTGATGATGAAACACTGAAATTGCATCGGAATTAAATACAAAATGCACAGTGCCGACTTAAGTACAAGAAAACTAACTCTTCTTACTGTCTATGTTTTGAACCATTCCTGTGACACTTGTTACAGTTTCCGATGCTTCACTTCAGTTTTACTGTAGGCCTCTGACCTTCTTATTGACGATGAAACACTGAAATTGCATCGGAATTAAATACAAAATGCACAGTGCCGACTTAAGTACAAGAAAACTGACTCTTCTTACTGTCTATGTTTTGAACCATTCCTGTGACACTAGTTATAGATTCTGATGCTTCACTTCAGGTTTACTGTATCCCTCTGACCTTCTTATTGACGATGAAACACGGAAATTGCATCGGAATTAAATAGAAAAGTCACAATGCCGACTTAAGTACAAGGAAACTGACTTTTCTTACTGTCTATGTCTTGAACCATTCCTGTGACACAAGTTATAGATTCCGATGCTTCACTTTAGGTTTACTGTATCCCTGTGACCTTCTTATTGGCGATGAAAAACAGATATTGCATCGGAAATAAATACAAAGGGCACAATGCCGACTTAATTACAAGAAAAATGACTCTTCTTACTGTCTATGTTTTGAACCATACCTGTGACACTAGTTACAGATTCCGATGCTTCACTTCAGGTTTACTGTATACCTCTGACCTTCTTGTTGACGATGAATCACAGAAATTGCATCGGAATTAAATACAAAAGGCACAATGCTGACTTAAGTACAAGAGAAATGACTCTTCTTACTGTCTATGTTTGAACCATTCATGTGACACTAGTTATAGATTCCGATGCTTCACTTCAAGTATACTGTATCCCTCTGACCTTCTTATTGACGATGAAACACAGAAATTGCATCGGAATTAAATACAAAAGGCACAAGGCCGACTTCAGTACAAGAAAACTGACTCTTCTTACTGTCTATGTTTTGAACCATTCTTGTGACACTAGTTATAGATTCCGATGCTTCACTTCAGGTTTACTGTATCCCTCCGACCTTCTTATAGACGATGTAACACAGAAATTGCATCGGTCTTAAATACATAGGCGCAATGCCGTCTCAAGAACAAGAATACAGGCTTTTATTACTGTCTATGTTTGAATCATTCCTGTGACACTAGTTATAGGTTCCGATTCTTCACTTCAGGTTTACTGTATCCCTTGGACCTTCTTATTGACGATGAAACACAGAAATTGCATCGGAAGTAATAGAAAAGGCACAATGCCGACTTTACAAGCAGACTGACTCATCTTACTGTCTATGCTTTGAATCATTCCTTTGACACTAGTTATAGATTCCAATGCTTCACTTCAGGTTTACTGTATCCCTCTGACCTTCTTATTGACGATTAAACACAGAAATTGCATCGGAATTAAATGCAAAAGGCACAATGCCGACTCAAGTACAAGAAGGCTGGCTCTTCTCACTGCCTGTGTTTTGAACCTTTCTTGTGTTACCGGTTTTAGATTCCGATGCTTCACTTCAGGTTTACTATATCCCATGGACCATTTTATTGACGTCGAAACACTGAAATTGCATCGGAATCAAAGAGAAAAGGCACAATGTCGACTTAAGTACAAGAAAACTGAATCTTCTTACTGCCTATATTTTGAACCATTCCTGTGACACCTGTTATAGATTCCGATGCTTCACTTCAGGTTTACCATATCCCTCTGACCTTCTTATTGACGATGAAACACAGAAATTGCATCGGAATTAAATACAAAAGGCACTTTGCCGACTCAAGTACAAGAAGACTGGCTCTTCTTACTGTTTACGTTTTGAAGCTTTCCTGTGAGACCGGTTTTAGATTCCAATGCTTCACTTTAGGTTTACTGTATCCCTTCTACCTTCTTATTGACGACGAAACACAGAATTTGAATCAGAATTAAATAGAAAATTCACAATGCTGAGCTAAGTACAAGAAAACTAACTCTTCTTACCGTCTATGATTTGAACCTTTCCTGTGAGACCAGTTTTAGATTCCGATGCTTTACTTCAGGTTTACTGTAACCCTCTGACCTTCGTGTTGATGATGAAACACAGAAATTGCATCGGAATTAAATACAAAAGGCACATTGCCGAATTTAGTACAAGAAAACTGACTCTTCTTACTGTCTATGTTTTGAACCATTCCTGTGACACTAGTTATAGATTCCGATCCTTCACTTCAGGTTTACTGTATCCCTTCGACCTTCTTACAGACGATGAAACATAGAAATTGCATCGGAATTAAATAGAAAAGGCACAAGGCAGACTTCAGTACAAGAAAAATGACTCTTCTTACTGTCTATGTTTTGAACCATTCCTGTGACACTAGTTATAGATTATGGTGCTTCATTTCAGGTTTACTGTATCCCTCTGACCTTCTTATTGACGATGAAACACAGAAATTGCTTCGGAATTAAATACAAAAGGCACAATGCCGACTTAACTACAAGAAAACTGACTCTTCTTACTGTCTATGTTTTGAACCATTCCTGTGACACTAGTGATAGTTTCAGATGGTTCACTTCGGGGTTACTGTATCCCTCTGACCTTCTGATTGACGATGAAACACAGAAATTGCATCGGAATTAAATACAAAAGGCACAATGCCGACTTAAGTACATGAAAACTGACTCTTCTTACTGTCTATGTTTTGAACCATTCCTGTGACACTAGTTATAGATTCCGATGCTTCACTTCAGGTTCACTGTATCCCTCTGAACTTCTTATTGACGATGAAACATCGAAATTGCATCGGAATTAAATACAAAAGGCACAATGCCGACTTAAGTACAAGAAAACTGACTCTTCTTACTGTCTATGTTTTGAACCATTCATGTGACACTCGTTATAGATTCCGATGCTTTACTTCAGGTTTACTGTATCCCTCTGACCTTCTTATTGACGATGAAACACAGAAATTGCTTCGGAATTAAATACAAAAGGCACAATGCCGATTTAAGTACAAGAAAACTGACTCTTCTTACTGTCTATGTTTTGAACCATTACTGTGACACTAGTTATAGAATCCGATGCTTCACTTCAGGTTCACTGTATCCCTCTGACCTTCTTTTTGGTGATGAAACAAAGAAATTGCATCGGAATTAAATACAAAAGGCACAATTCCGACTTAAGTACAAGAAAACTGACTCTTCTTACTGTCTATGTTTTGAACCATTCCTGTGACACTAGTTATAGATTCCGATGCTTCACTTCAGGTTTACTGTATCCCTCCGACCTTCTTATAGACGATGAAACATAGAAATTGCATCGGAATTAAATAGAAAAGTCACAATGCCGCCTTAAGTACAAGTAAACTGACTCCTCTTACTGTCTATGTTTTGAACCATTCCTGTGACACTAGTTATAGATTCCGATGCTCCACTTCAGGTTTACTGTATCCCTCTGACCTTCTTATTGATGATGAAACACTGAAATTGCATCGGAATTAAATACAAGATGCACAGTGCCGACTTAAGTACAAGAAAACTGACTCTTCTTACTGTCTATGTTTTGAACCATTCCTGTGACACTTGTTATAGATTCCGATGCTTCACTTCAGTTTTACTGTATGCCTCCGACCTTCTTATTGACGATGAAACACTGAAATTGCATCGGAATTAAATACAAAATGCACAGTGCCGACTTAAGTACAAGAAAACTGACCCTTCTTACTGTCTATGTTTTGAACCATTCCTGTGACACTAGTTATAGATTCCGATGCTTCACTTCAGGTTTACTGTATCCCTCCGACCTTCTTATAGACGATGAAACATAGAAATTGCATCGGAATTAAATAGAAAAGGCACAATGCCGCCTTAAGTACAAGTAAACTGACTCCTCTTACTGTCTATGTTTTGAACCATTCCTGTGACACTAGTTATAGATTCCGATGCTCCACTTCAGGTTTACTGTATCCCTCTTACCTTCTTATTGATGTTGAAACACTGAAATTGCATCGGAATTAAATACAAAATGCACAGTGCCGACTTAAGTACAAGAAAACTGACTCTTCTTACTGTCTATGCTTTGAACCATTCCTGTGACACTAGTCATAGTTTCCGATGCTTCACTTCAGTTTTACTGTATGCCTCTGACCTTCTTATTGACGATGAAACACAGAAATTGCATCGGAATTAAATACAAACATCACAATGCCGACTTAAGTACAAGAAAACTGACTCTTCTTACTGTCTATGTTTTGAACCATTCCTGTGACACTAGTTATAGATTCTGATGCTTCACTTCAGGTTTACTGTATCCCTCTGACCTTCTTATTGACGATGAAACACGGAAATTGCGTCGGAATTAAATAGAAAAGTCACAATGCCGACTTAAGTACAAGGAAACTGACTCTTCTTACTGTCTATGTCTTGAACCATTCCTGTGACACAAGTTATAGATTCCGATGCTTCACTTTAGGTTTACTGTATCCCTGTGACCTTCTTATTGGCGATGAAAAACAGATATTGCATCGGAAATAAATACAAAGGGCACAATGCCGACTTAATTACAAGAAAAATGACTCTTCTTACTGTCTATGTTTTGAACCATACCTGTGACACTAGTTACAGATTCCGATGCTTCACTTCAGGTTTACTGTATACCTCTGACCTTCTTATTGACGATGAAACACAGAAATTGCATCGGAAGTAATAGAAAAGGCACAATGCCGACTTTACAAGCAGATTGACTCATCTTACTGTCTATGTTTTGAATCATTCATTTGACACTAGTTATAGATTCCGATGCTTTACTTCAGGTTTACTGTATCCCTCTGACCTCCTTATTGACGATTAAACACAGAAATTGCATCGGAATTAAATGCAAAAGGCACAATGCCGACTCAAGTACAAGAAGGCTGGCTCTTCTCACTGCCTGTGTTTTGAACCTTTCTTGTGTTACCGGTCTTAGATTCCGATGCTTCACTTCAGGTTTACTATATCCCATGGACCATTTTATTGACGTCGAAACACAGAAATTGCATCGGAATTAAAGAGAAAAGGCACAATGTCGACTTAAGTACAAGAAAACTGAATCTTCTTACAGCCTATATTTTGAACCATTCCTGTGACACCTGTTATAGATTCCGATGCTTCACTTCAGGTTTACCGTATACCTCTGACCTTCTTATTGACGATGAAACACAGAAATTGCACCGGAATTAAATACAAAAGGCACTTTGCCGACTCAAGTACAAGAAGACTGGCTCTTCTTACTGTTTACGTTTTGAAGCTTTCCTGTGAGACCGGTTTTAGATTCCAATGCTTCACTTTAGGTTTACTGTATCCCTTCTACCTTCTTATTGACGACGAAACACAGAATTTGAATCAGAATTAAATAGAAAATTCACAATGCTGAGTTAAGTACAAGAAAACTAACTCTTCTTACCATCTATGATTTGAACCTTTCCTGTGAGACCAGTTTTAGATTCCGATGCTTTACTTCAGGTTTACTTTAACCCTCTGACCTTCGTGTTGATGATGAAACACAGAAATTGCATCGGAATTAAATACAAAAGGCACATTGCCGAATTTAGTACAAGAAAACTGACTCTTCTTACTGTCTATGTTTTGAACCATTCCTGTGACACTAGTTATAGATTCCGATGCTTCACTTCAGGTTTACTGTATCCCTTCGACCTTCTTACAGACGATGAAACATAGAAATTGCATCGGAATGAAATAGAAAAGGCACAAGGCAGACTTGAGTACAAGAAAACTGACTCTTCTTTCTGTCTATGTTTTGAACCATTCCTGTGACACTAGTTATAGGTTATGATGCTTCATTTCAGGTTTACTGTATCCCTCCTACCTTCTTATAGACGATGAAACACAGAAATTGCTTCGGAATTAAATACAAAAGGCACAATGCCGACTTAAGTACAAGAAAACTGACTCTTCTTACTGTCTATGTTTTGAACCATTCCTGTGACACTAGTTATAGATTCCGATGCTTCACTTCAGGTTTACTGTATCCCTTCGACCTTCTTACAGACGATGAAACATAGAAATTGCATCGGAATTAAATAGAAAAGGCACAAGGCAGACTTCAGTACAAGAAAACTGACTCTTCTTACTGTCTATGTTTTGAACCATTCCTGTGACACTAGTTATAGATTATGATGCTTCATTTCAGGTTTGCTGTATCCCTCTGACCTTCTTATTGACGATGAAACACAGAAATTGCTTCGGAATTAAATACAAAAGGCACAATGCCGACTTAAGTACAAGATAACTGACTCTTCTTACTGTCTATGTTTTGAACCATTCCTGTGACACTAGTTATAGATTCCGATGCTTCACTTCAGGTTTACTGTATCCCTTCGACCTTCTTACAGACGATGAAACATAGAAATTGCATCGGAATTAAATAGAAAAGGCACAAGGCAGACTTCAGTACAAGAAAACTGACTCTTCTTACTGTCTATGTTTTGAACCATTCCTGTGACACTAGTTATGGATTATGATGCTTCATTTCAGGTTTGGTGTATCCCTCTGACCTTCTTATTGACGATGAAACACAGAAATTGCTTCGGAATTAAATACAAAAGGCACAATGCCGACTTAAGTACAAGAAAACTGACTCTTCTTACTGTCTATGTTTTGAACCATTCCTGTGACACTAGTGATAGATTCCGATGGTTCACTTCGGGGTTACTGTATCCCTCTGACCTTCTTATTGACGATGAAACACAGAAATTGCATCGGAATTAAATACAAACGGCACAATGCTGACTTAAGTACAAGAAAACTGACTCTTCTTACTGTCTATGCTTTGAACCATTCCTGTGACACTAGTTATAGATTGCGATGCTTCACTTCAGGTTCACTGTATCCCTCTGAACTTCTTATTGACGATGAAACACCGAAATTGCATCGGAATTAAATACAAAAGGCACAATGCCGACTTAAGTACAAGAAAACTGACTCTTCTTACTGTCTATGTTTTGAACCATTCATGTGACACTCGTTATAGATTCCGATGCGCTACTTCAGGTTTACTGTATCCCTCTGACCTTCTTATTGACGATGAAACACAGAAATTGCTTCGGAATTAAATACAAAAGGCACAATGCCGATTTAAGTACAAGAAAACTGACTCTTCTTACTGTCTATGTTTTGAACCATTACTGTGACACTAGTTATAGAATCCGATGCTTCACTTCAGGTTCACTGTATCCCTCTGACCTTCTTTTTGGTGATGAAACAAAGAAATTGAATCGGAATTAAATACAAAAGGCACAATTCCGACTTAAGTACAAGAAAACTGACTCTTCTTACTGTCTATGTTTTGAACCATTCCTGTGACACTAGTTATAGATTCCGATGCTTCACTTCAGGTTTACTGTATCCCTCCGACCTTCTTATAGGCGATGAAACATAGAAATTGCATCGGAATTAAATAGAAAAGTCACAATGCCGCCTTAAGTACAAGTAAATTGACTCCTCTTACTGTCTATGTTTAGAACCATTCCTGTGACACTAGTTATAGATTCCGATGCTCCACTTCAGGTTTACTGTATCCCTCTGACCTTCTTATTGATGATGAAACACTGAAATTGCATCGGAATTAAATACAAGATGCACAGTGCCGACTTAAGTACAAGAAACTGACTCTTCTTACTGTCTATGTTTTGAACCATTCCTGTGACACTTGTTATAGATTCCGATGCTTCACTTCAGTTTTTACTGTATGCCTCCGACCTTCTTATTGACGATGAAACACTGAAATTGCATCGGAATTAAATACAAAATGCACAGTGCCGACTTAAGTACAAGAAAACTGACCCTTCTTACTGTCTATGTTTTGAACCATTCCTGTGACACTAGTTATAGATTCCGATGCTTCACTTCAGGTTTACTGTATCCTCCGACCTCTTATAGACGATGAAACATAGAAATTGCATCGGAATTAAATAGAAAAGGCACAATGCCGCCTTAAGTACAAGTAAACTGACTCCTCTTACTGTCTATGTTTTGAACCATTCCTGTGACACTAGTTATAGATTCCGATGCTCCACTTCAGGTTTACTGTATCCCTCTTACCTTCTTATTGATGTTGAAACACTGAAATTGCATCGGAATTAAATACAAAATGCACAGTGCCGACTTAAGTACAAGAAAACTGACTCTTCTTACTGTCTATGCTTTGAACCATTCCTGTGACACTTGTTATAGTTTCCGATGCTTCACTTCAGTTTTACTGTATGCCTCTGACCTTCTTATTGACGATGAAACACAGAAATTGCATCGGAATTAAATACAAACATCACAATGCCGACTTAAGTACAAGAAAACTGACTCTTCTTACTGTCTATGTTTTGAACCATTCCTGTGACACTAGTTATAGATTCTGATGCTTCACTTCAGGTTTACTGTATCCCTCTGACCTTCTTATTGACGATGAAACACGGAAATTGCATCGGAATTAAATAGAAAAGTCACAATGCCGACTTAAGTACAAGGAAACTGACTCTTCTTACTGTCTATGTCTTGAACCATTCCTGTGACACAAGTTATAGATTCCGATGCTTCACTTTAGGTTTACTGTATCCCTGTGACCTTCTTATTGGCGATGAAAAACAGATATTGCATCGGAAATAAATACAAAGGGCACAATGCCGACTTAATTACAAGAAAAATGACTCTTCTTACTGTCTATGTTTTGAACCATACCTGTGACACTAGTTACAGATTCCGATGCTTCACTTCAGGTTTACTGTATACCTCTGACCTTCTTATTGACGATGAATCACAGAAATTGCATCGGAATTAAATACAAAAGGCACAATGCTGACTTAAGTACAATAAAAATGACTCTTCTTACTGTCTATGTTTGAACCATTCATGTGACACTAGTTATAGATTCCGATGCTTCACTTCAAGTATACTGTATCCCACTGACCTTCTTATTGACGATGAAACACAGAAATTGCATCGGAATTAAATACAAAAGGCACAAGGCCGACTTCAGTACAAGAAAACTGACTCTTCTTACTGTCTATGTTTTGAACCATTCTTGTGACACTAGTTATAGATTCCGATGCTTCACTTCAGGTTTACTGTATCCCTCTGACCTTCTTATAGACGATGTAACACAGAAATTGCATCGGTCTTAAATACATAGGCGCAATGCCGTCTCAAGAACAAGAATACAGGCTTTTATTACTGTCTATGTTTGAATCATTCCTGTGACACTAGT
Source organism: Schistocerca piceifrons (assembly GCF_021461385.2). Lineage (NCBI taxonomy): Eukaryota > Metazoa > Arthropoda > Insecta > Orthoptera > Acrididae > Schistocerca > Schistocerca piceifrons. Next base: position 5,386,755 of record NC_060140.1, on the reverse strand, counting down.
TATAGGTTCCGATTCTTCACTTCAGGTTTACTGTGTCCCTTGGACCTTCTTATTGACGATGAAACACAGAAATTGCATCGGAAGTAATAGAAAAGGCACAATGCCGACTTTACAAGCAGACTGACTCATCTTACTGTCTATGTTTTGAATAATTCCTTTGACACTAGTTATAGATTCCGATGCTTCACTTCAGGTTTACTGTATCCCTCTGACCTCCTTACTGACGATTAAACACAGAAATTGCATCGGAATTAAATGCAAAAGGCACAATGCCGACTCAAGTACAAGAAGGCTGGCTCTTCTCACTGCCTGTGTTTTGAACCTTTCTTGTGTTACCGGTCTTAGATTCCGATGCTTCACTTCAGGTTTACTATATCCCATGGACCATTTTATTGACGTCGAAACACAGAAATTGCATCGGAATTAAAGAGAAAAGGCACAATGTCGACTTAAGTACAAGAAAACTGAATCTTCTTACTGCCTATATTTTGAACCATTCCTGTGACACCTGTTATAGATTCCGATGCTTCACTTCAGGTTTACCGTATCCCTCTGACCTTCTTATTGACGATGAAACACAGAAATTGCATCGGAATTAAATACAAAAGGCACTTTGCCGACTCAAGTACAAGAAGACTGGCTCTTCTTACTGTTTACGTTTTGAAGCTTTCCTGTGAGACCGGTTTTAGATTCCAATGCTTCACTTTAGGTTTACTGTATCCCTTCTACCTTCTTATTGACGACGAAACACAGAATTTGAATCAGAATTAAATAGAAAATTCACAATGCTGAGTTAAGTACAAAGAAAACTAACTCTTCTTACCATCTATGATTTGAACCTTTCTGTGAGACCAGTTTTAGATTCCGATGCTTTACTTCAGGTTTACTGTAACCCTCTGACCTTTCGTGTTGATGATGAAACACAGAAATTGCATCGGAATTAAATACAAAAGGCACATTGCCGAATTTAGTACAAGAAAACTGACTCTTCTACTGTCTATGTTTTGAACCATTCCTGTGACACTAGTTATAGATTCAGATGCTTCACTTCAGGTTTACTGTATCCCTTCGACCTTCTTACAGACGATGAAACATAGAAATTGCATCAGAATTGAAATAGAAAAGGCACAAGGCAGACTTGAGTACAAGAAAACTGACTCTTCTTTCTGTCTATGTTTTGAACCATTCCTGTGACACTAGTTATAGATTATGATGCTTCATTTCAGGTTTACTGTATCCCTCCTACCTTCTTATAGACGATGAAACACAGAAATTGCTTCGGAATTAAATACAAAAGGCACAATGCCGACTTAAGTACAAGAAAACTGACTCTTCTTACTGTCTATGTTTTGAACCATTCCTGTGACACTAGTGATAGATTCCGATGGTTCCACTTCGGGGTTACTGTATCCCTCTGACCTTCTTATTGACGATGAAACACAGAAATTGCATCGGAATTAAATAGAAAAGGCCACAATGCCGACTTAAGTACAAGAAAACTGACTCTTCTTACTGTCTATGCTTTGAACCATTCCTGTGACACTAGTTATAGATTCCGATGCTTCACTTCAGGTTCACTGTATCCCTCTGAACTTCTTATTGACGATGAAACACCGAAATTGCATCGGAATTAATACAAAATGCACAATGCCGACTTAAGTACAAGATAACTGACTCTTCTTACTGTCTATGTTTTGAACCATTCATGTGACACTAGTTATAGATTCCGATGCCTTTACTTCAGGTTTACTGTATCCCTTTGACATTCTTATTGACGATGAAACACAGAAATTGCTTCGCAATTAAATACAAAAGGCACAATGCCGATTTAAGTACAAGAAAACTGACTCTTCTTACTGTCTATGTTTTGACCATTACTGTGACACTAGTTATAGAATCCGATGCTTCACTTCAGGTTCACTGTATCCCTCTGACCTTCTTTTTGGTGATGAAACAAAGAAATTGCATCGGAATTAAATACAAAAGGCTCAATTCCGACTTAAGTACAAGAAAACTGACTCTTCTTACTGTCTATGTTTTGAACCATTCCTGTGACACTAGTTATAGATTCCGATGCTTCACTTCAGGTTTACTGTATCCCTCCGACCTTCTTATAGACGATGAAACATAGAAATTGCATCGGAATTAAATAGAAAAGTCACAATTGCCGCCCTTAAGTACAAGTAAACTGACTCTTCTTACTGTCTATGTTTTGAACCATTCCTGTGACACTAGTTATAGATTCCGATGCTCCACTTCAGGTTTACTGTATCCCTCTGACCTTCTTATTGATGATGAAACACTGAAATTGCATCGGAATTAAATACAAGATGCACAGTGCCGTTTAAGTACAAGAAAACTGACTCTTCTTACTGTCTATGTTTTGAACCATTCCTGTGACACTTGTTTATAGATTCCGATGCTTCACTTCAGTTTTACTGTATGCCTCCGACCTTCTTATTGACGATGAAACACTGAAATTGCATCGGAATTAAATACAAAATGCACAGTGCCGACTTAAGTACAAGAAAACTGACCCCTCTTACTGTCTATGTTTTGTAACCATTCCTGTGACACTAGTTATAGATCCCGATGCTTCACTTCAGGTTTACTGTATCCCTCTGACCTTCTTATAGACGATGTAACACAGAAATTGCATCGGTCTTAAATACATAGGCGCAATGCCGTCTCAAGAACAAGGAATACAGGCTTTTATTACTGTCTATGTTTGAATCATTCCTGTGACACTATGTTATAGGTTCCGATTCTTCACTTCAGGTTTACTGTATCCCTTGGACCTTCTTAATTGACGATCAACACAGAAATTGCATCGGAAGTAATAGAAAAGGCACAATGCCGACTTACAAGCAGACTGACTCATCTTACTGTCTACGTTTTGAATCATTCCTTTGACACTAGTTATAGATTCCGATGCTTCACTTCAGGTTTAATGTATCCCTCTGACCTTCTTATTGACGATTAAACACAGAAATTGCATCGGAATTAAATGCAAAAGGCACAATGCCGACTCAAGTACAAGAAGGCTGGCTCTTCTCACTGCCTGTGTTTTGAACCTTTCTTGTGTTACCGGTTTTAGACTCCCGATGCTTCACTTCAGGTTTACTATATCCCATGGACCTTTTTATTGACGTCGAAACACAGAAATTGCATCGGAATTAAAGAGAAAAGGCACAATGTCGACTTAAGTACAAGAAAACTGAATCTTCTTACTGCCTATATTTTGAACCATCCTGTGACACCTGTTATAGATTCCGATGCTTCACTTCAGGTTTACCGTATCCCTCTGACCTTCTTATTGACGATGAAACACAGAAATTGCATCGGAATTAAATACAAAAGGCACTTTGCCGACTCAAGTACAAGAAGACTGGCTCTTCTTACTGTTTACGTTTTGAAGCTTTCCTGTGAGACCGGTTTTAGATTCCAATGCTTCACTTTAGGTTTACTGTATCCCTTCTACCTTCTTATTGACGACGAAACACAGAATTTGAATCAGAATTAAATAGAAAATTCACAATGCTGAGTTAAGTACAAGAAAACTAACTCTTCTTACCGTCTATGATTTGAACCTTTCCTGTGAGACCAGTTTTAGATTACGATGCTTTACTTCAGGTTTACTGTAACCCTCTGACCTTCGTGTGGATGATGAAACACAGAAATTGCATCGGAATTAAATACAAAAGGCACATTGCCGAATTTAGTACAAGAAGACTGACTCTTCTTACTGTCCTATGTTTTGAACCATTCTTGTGACACTAGTTATAGATTCCGATGCTTCACTTCAGGTTTACTGTATCCTCTGACCTTCTTATAGACGATGTAACACAGAAATTGCATCGGTCTTAAATACATAGGCGCAATGCCGTCTCAAGAAAAGAAATACAGGCTTTTATTACTGTCTATGTTTGAATCATTCCTGTGACACTAGTTATAGGTTCCGATTCTTCACTTCAGGTTTACTGTGTCCCTTGGACCTCTTATGACGATGAAACACAGAAATTGCATCGGAAGTAATAGAAAAGGCACAATGCCGACTTTACAAGCTGACTGACTCATCTTACTGTCTATGTTTTGAATAATTCCTTTGACACTAGTTATAGATTCCGATGCTTCACTTCAGGTTTACTGTATCACCTCTGACCTCCTTATTGACGATTAAACACAGAAATTGCATCGGATTAAATGCAAAAGGCACAATGCCGACTCAAGTACAAGAAGGCTGGCTCTTCTCACTGCCTGTGTTTTGAACCTTTCTTGTGTTACCGGTCTTAGATTCCGATGCTTCACTTCAGGTTTACTATATCCCATGGACCATTTTATTGAACGTCGAAACACAGAAATTGCATCGGAATTAAAGAGAAAAGGCACAATGTCGACTTAAGTACAAGAAAACTGAATCTTCTTACTGCCTATATTTTGAACCATTCCTGTGACACCTGTTATAGATTCCGATGCTTCACTTCAGGTTTACCGTATCCCTCTGACCTTCTTATTGACGATGAAACACAGAAATTGCATCGGAATTAAATACAAAAGGCACTTTGCCGACTCAAGCACAAGAAGACTGGCTCTTCTTACTGTTTACGTTTTTGAAGCTTTCCTGTGAGACCGGTTTTAGATTCCAATGCTTCACTTTAGGTTTACTGTATCCCTTCTACCTTCTTATTGACGACGAAACACAGAATTTGAATCAGAATTAAATAGAAAATTCACATATGCTGAGTTAAGTACAAGAAAACTAACTCTTCTTACCATCTATGATTTGAACCTTTCCTGTGAGACCAGTTTTAGATTCCGATGCTTTACTTCAGGTTTACTGTAACCCTCTGACCTTCGTGTTGATGATGAAACACAGAAATTGCATCGGGAATTAAATACAAAAGGCACATTGCCGAATTTAGTACAAGAAAACTGACTCTTCTTACTGTCTATGTTTTGAACCATTCCTGTGACACTAGTTATAGATTCAGATGCTTCACTTCAGGTTTACTGTATCCCTTCGACCTTCTTACAGACGATGAAACATAGAAATTGCATCAGAATGAAATAGAAAAGGCACAAGGCAGACTTGAGTACAAGAAAACTGACTCTTCTTTCTGTCTATGTTTTGAACCATTCCTGTGACACTAGTTATAGATTATGATGCTTCATTTCAGGTTTACTGTATCCCTCCTACCTTCTTATAGACGATGAAACACAGAAATTGCTTCGGAATTAAATACAAAAGGCACAATGCCGACTTAAGTACAAGAAAACTGACTCTTCTTACTGTCTATGTTTTGAACCATTCTGTGACACTAGTGATAGATTCCGATGGTTCACTTCGGGGTTACTGTATCCCTCTGACCTTCTTATTGACGATGAAACACAGAAATTGCATCGGAATTAAATAGAAAAGGCACAATGCCGACTTAAGTACAAGAAAACTGACTCTTCTTACTGTCTATGCTTTGGAACCATTCCTGTGACACTAGTTATAGATTCCGATGCTTCACTTCAGGTTCACTGTATCCCTCTGAACTTCTTATTGACGATGAAACACCGAAATTGCATCGGAATTAAATACAAAATGCACAATGCCGACTTAAGTACAAGATAACTGACTCTTCTTACTGTCTATGTTTTGAACCATTCATGTGACACTAGTTATAGATTCCGATGCTTTACTTCAGGTTTACTGTATCCCTTTGACATTCTTATTGACGATGAAACACAGAAATTGCTTCGCAATTAAATACAAAAGGCACAATGCCGATTTAAGTACAAGAAAACTGACTCTTCTTACTGTCTATGTTTTGAACCATTACTGTGACACTAGTTATAGAATCCGATGCTTCACTTCAGGTTCACTGTATCCCTCTGACCTTCTTTTTGGTGATGAAACAAAGAAATTGCATCGGAATTAAATACAAAAGGCTCAATTCCGACTTAAGTACAAGAAAACTGACTCTTCTTACTGTCTATGTTTTGAACCATTCCTGTGACACTAGTTATAGATTCCGATGCTTCACTTCAGGTTTACTGTATCCCTCCGACCTTCTTATAGACGATGAAACATAGAAATTGCATCGGAATTAAATAGAAAAGTCACAATGCCGCCTTAAGTACAAGTAAACTGACTCTTCTTACTGTCTATGTTTTGAACCATTCCTGTGACACTAGTTATAGATTCCGATGCTCCACTTCAGGTTTACTGTATCCCTCTGACCTTCTTATTGATGATGAAACACTGAAATTGCATCGGAATTAAATACAAGATGCACAGTGCCGTTTAAGTACAAGAAAACTGACTCTTCTTACTGTCTATGTTTTGAACCATTCCTGTGACACTTGTTATAGATTCCGATGCTTCACTTCAGTTTTACTGTATGCCTCCGACCTTCTTATTGACGATGAAACACTGAAATTGCATCGGAATTAAATACAAAATGCACAGTGCCGACTTAAGTACAAGAAAACTGACCCCTCTTACTGTCTATGTTTTGAACCATTCCTGTGACACTAGTTATAGATCCCGATGCTTCACTTCAGGTTTACTGTATCCCTCTGACCTTCTTATAGACGATGTAACACAGAAATTGCATCGGTCTTAAATACATAGGCGCAATGCCGTCTCAAGAACAAGAATACAGGCTTTTATTACTGTCTATGTTTGAATCATTCCTGTGACACTAGTTATAGGTTCCGATTCTTCACTTCAGGTTTACTGTATCCCTTGGACCTTCTTATTGACGATCAAACACAGAAATTGCATCGGAAGTAATAGAAAAGGCACAATGCCGACTTTACAAGCAGACTGACTCATCTTACTGTCTACGTTTTGAATCATTCCTTTGACACTAGTTATAGATTCCGATGCTTCACTTCAGGTTTAATGTATCCCTCTGACCTTCTTATTGACGATTAAACACAGAAATTGCATCGGAATTAAATGCAAAAGGCACAATGCCGACTCAAGTACAAGAAGGCTGGCTCTTCTCACTGCCTGTGTTTTGAACCTTTCTTGTGTTACCGGTTTTAGACTCCGATGCTTCACTTCAGGTTTACTATATCCCATGGACCTTTTTATTGACGTCGAAACACAGAAATTGCATCGGAATTAAAGAGAAAAGGCACAATGTCGACTTAAGTACAAGAAAACTGAATCTTCTTACTGCCTATATTTTGAACCATTCCTGTGACACCTGTTATAGATTCCGATGCTTCACTTCAGGTTTACCGTATCCCTCTGACCTTCTTATTGACGATGAAACACAGAAATTGCATCGGAATTAAATACAAAAGGCACTTTGCCGACTCAAGTACAAGAAGACTGGCTCTTCTTACTGTTTACGTTTTGAAGCTTTCCTGTGAGACCGGTTTTAGATTCCAATGCTTCACTTTAGGTTTACTGTATCCCTTCTACCTTCTTATTGACGACGAAACACAGAATTTGAATCAGAATTAAATAGAAAATTCACAATGCTGAGTTAAGTACAAGAAAACTAACTCTTCTTACCGTCTATGATTTGAACCTTTCCTGTGAGACCAGTTTTAGATTACGATGCTTTACTTCAGGTTTACTGTAACCCTCTGACCTTCGTGTGGATGATGAAACACAGAAATTGCATCGGAATTAAATACAAAAGGCACATTGCCGAATTTAGTACAAGAAGACTGACTCTTCTTACTGTCTATGTTTTGAACCATTCCTGTGACACTAGTTATAGATTGCGATGCTTCACCTCAGGTTTACTGTATCCCTCTGACCTTCTTATTGACGATGAAACACAGAAATTGCAGCGAAATTAATTACAAAAGGCACAATGCCGAATCGAGTTCAAGAAGACTGGCTCTTCTTACTGTCTATGTTTTGAACCTTTCCTGTGAGACCGGTTTTAGATTCCGATGCTTCACTTCCGGTTTACTGTATCCCTTGGACCTTCTTACTGACGACAAAACATAGAAATTGCATCGGAATGAAATAGAAAAGGCACACTGCCGACTTAAGCCCAAGAAGACTGACTCTTCTTACTGACTATGTTGTGAACATCTTCTGTGAGACCAGTTTTAGATTCCGGTGTTTCACTATATGTTTACTGTATCCCTCTGATCTTCTTATTGACGATGAAACGCAGAAATTGCATCGGAATTAAATGGAAAAGGCACAATGCCGACTTAAGTACAAGAAAACTGACTCCTCTTACTGTCTATCATTTGAAGCATTCCCGTGACACTAGTTATAGATTCCGATGATTCATTTCAGGTATACTGTATCCCTCTGACCTTCTTATTGACGATGAAACACAGAAATTGCATCGGAAATAAATACAAAAGCACAATGCCGAATTAAGTACAAGAGAACTACTCTTCCTACTGTCTATGATTTGAACCATTCCTGTGACACTAGTTGTAGATTCCGATGCTTCACTTTGGTTTTACTGTATCCCACTGACCTTCTTATTGACGATGACACACAGAAATTGCATCGGAATTAAATACATAGGCACAATGCCGACTTAAGTACAAGGAGACTGACTCTTCTTACTGTATATGTTTTGAACCATTCCTGTGACACAAGTTATAGATTCCGATGCTTCACTTCAGGTTTACTGTATCCCTCTGACCTTCTTATTGACGATGATACACAGAAATTGCATCGGAATAAAATACAAAAGGCACAATGCCGACTTAAGTACAAGAAGACTGACTCTTCTTACTGTCTATGTTTTGAACCATTCCAGTGACACTAGTTATAGATTCCGATCTTCACTTCAGGTTTACTGTATCCCTCTGAAGTTCTTATTGACAATGTAACACAGAAATTGCATCTGAATTAGATACATAGGCACAATGCCGACTCAAGTACAAGAAGACTGGCTCTTCTTACTGTCTATGGTTTGAACCAATCCTGTGAGACTAGTTATAGATTCCGATTCTTCACTTCAGGTTTACTGTATCCCTTGGACCTACTTATTGACGTCGAAACACAGAAATTGCATCGGACTTAAAGATAAAAGGCACAATGTCGACTTAAGTAAAAGAAAACTGGTTCTTCTTACTGTCTTTGTTTGAATCATTCCTGTGACACTAGTTACAGATTCCGTTGCTTCACTTCAGGTTTACTGTATCCCTCTGACCTTCTTATTGACGATGAATTACAGAAATTGCATCGGAAATAAATACAAAAGGCACAATGCCGACATAAGTACAAGAAGACTGACTCTTCTTACTGACTATCTTTTGAACATTTCCTGTGAGACCAGTTTTAGATTCAGATGCATCACTATATGTTTACTGTATCCCTTGGACCTTCTTATTGACGATTAAACACAGAAATTGCTTCGGAATGAAATACAAAAGGCACAATGCCGACTTAAGAACAAGAAGACTGACACTTCTTACTGGCTATGTTTTGAACATTTCCTGTCAGACCACTTTTACATTCCGATGCCTCACTATATGTTTAGTGTATCCCTTGGACCTTCTTATTGACGATTAAACACAGAAATTGCATTGGTATTAAATATAAAAGTCACATTGCCGACTTAAGTACAAGAAGACTGACTCTTCTTACTGTCTATGTTTTGAACCATTCCTGTGACACTAGTTATAGATTAAGATGCTTCACTTCAGGTTTACTGTATCCCTCTGAACTTCTTATTGACGATGATACACCGAAATTGCATCGGAATTAAATAGAAAAGGCACAATGCCGACTTAAGTATAAGAAAAATGACTCTTCTTACTGTCTATATTTTGAAGCATTCCCGTGACACTAGTTATAGTTTCCGATGATTCACTTCAGGTTTGCTGTATCCCTCTGACCTTCTTATTGACGATGAAACACAGAAATTGCATCGGAATTAAATACAAAGGCACAATGCCAAATTAAGTACAAGAGAACTACTCTTCCTACTGTCTATGTTTTGAACCATTCCTGTGACCCTAGTTGTACATTCCGATACTTCACTTCGGGTTTACTGTATCACTCTGACGCTCTTATTGACGATGAAACACAGAAATTGCATCGAAATTAATTACAAAAGGCACAATGCCGAATCGAGTTCAAGAAGACTGGCTCTTCTTACTGTCTACGTTTTGTACCTTTCCTGTGGGACCGGTTTTAGATTCCGATGCTTCACTTCTGGTTTACTGTCTCCCTTGGACCATCTTACTGACGACAAAACACATAAATTGCATCGGAATTAAATAGAAAAGGCACAATGCCGTCTTAAGTACAGAAAAACTGACTCTTCTTACTGTCTGCGTTTTGAATTATTCTTGTGACGCTAGTTACAGATTCCGAAGCTTCACTTCAGGTTTACTGTATCCCTTGGACCTTCTTATTGACGTCGAAACACAGATATTGCATCGGAATTAAAGAGAAAAGGCACAATGCCGACTTAAGTACAAGAAAACTGACTCTTCTTACTGGCTATGTTTTGAACATTTCCTGTCAGACCAGTTTTAGATTCCGATGCTCCACTATATGTTTACTGTCTCCCTCTGACCTTATTATTGACGATTAAACACAGAACTTGCATCGGTATTAAATATAAAAGTCACATTGCCGACTTAAGTACAAGAAGACAGACTCTTCTTACTGTCTACGTTTTGAACCATTCCTGTGACACTAGTTATAGATTCCGATGCTTCACTTCAGGTTTACTGTATCCCTCTGAACTTCTTATTGACGATGAAACATTGAAATTGCGTCGGAATTAAATAGAAAAGGCACAATGCCGACTTAAGTACAAGAAAACTGACTCTTCTTACTGTCTATGATTTGAAGCATTACCGTGACACTAGTTACAGATTCCGATGATTCACTTCCGGTTTACTGTATCCCTCTGACCTTCTTACTGACGATGAAACACAGAAATTGCATCGGAATTAAATATAAAAGCACAATGCCGAATTAAGTACAAGAGAACTAGTCTTCCTACTGTCTATGTTTTGAACCATTCCTGTGACACTAGTTGTAGATACCGATGCTTCACTTCGGGTTTACTGTATCCCACTGACCTTATTGACGATGAAACACAGAAATTGCATCGGAATTAAATACAAAAGGCACAATGCCGACTCAAGTACAAGAAGACTGGCTCTTCTTACTGTCTATGGTTTGAACCATTAATGTGACACTAGTTATAGATTCCGATGCTTCACTTTAGGTTTACTGTATCTCTCTGATCTTCGTATTGACGATGAAACACAGAAATTGCATCAGAATTAAATACATAGGCACAATGCCGACTGAAGTCCAAGAAGACTGACTCTTCTTACTGTCTATGTTTTGAACCATTCCCGTGACACGAGTTATAGATTCCGATGCTTTACTTCAGGTTTACTGTAACCCTCTGACCTTCATATTGACGATGAAACACAGAAATTGCATCGGAATTAAATACAAAAGGCACAATGCCGACTCAAGTACAAGAAGACTGGCTCTTCTTACTGTCTATGGTTTGAATCATTAATGTGACACTAGTTATAGATTCCGATGCTTCACTTTAGGTTTACGGTATCTCTCTGACCTTCGTATTGACGATGAAACACAGAAATTGCATCAGAATTAAATACATAGGCACAATGCCGACTGAAGTACAAGAAGACTGACTCTTCTTACTGTCTATGTTTAGAACCATTCCCGTGACACTAGTTATAGATTCCGATGCTTTACTTCAGGTTTACTGTAACCCTCTGACATTCTTATTGACGATGAAACACAGAAATTGCATCGGAACTAAATACAAGAGGCACAATGCCGAATTAATTACAAGAAAACTGACTCTTCTTACTGTCTATGTTTCGAACCATTCCTGTGACCGAAGTTACAGATTCCGATGCTTCACTTCAGGTTTACTGTAGCCCTCTGACCTTCTTATTGACGATGGAACACAGAAATTGCATCGGAATTAAATACAAAAGGCACAATGCCGACTTAAGTACAAGAAGACTGACTCTTCCTACTGTCTATGTTTTGAACCATTCCTGTGACACTAGTTATAGATTCCGATGCTTCACTTCAGGTTTACTGTATCCCTTGGACCTCTTATTGACGATAAAACACGAGAATTGCATCGGTATTAAATATAAAAGTCACATTGCCGACATAAGTACAAGAAGACTGACACTTCTTACAGTCTATGTTTTGAACCATTCCTGTGACACTAGTTACAGATTGCGATGCTTCACCTCAGGTTTACTGTATCCCTCTGACCTTGTTATTGACGATGAAACACAGACATTGCATAGAAATTAATTACAAAAGGCACAATGCCAAATCGAGTTCAAGAAAACTGACTCTTCTTACTGTCTATGTTTTGAACCATTCCTGTGACACAAGTTACAGATTCCAATGCTTCACTTCAGGTTTACTGTAGCCCTCTGACCTTCTTATTGACGATGAAACACAGAAATTGCATCGGAATTAAATACAAAAATCACAATACCGACTTAAGTACAAGAAGACTGACTCTTCTTACAGTCTATGTTTTGAACCATTCCTGTGACACTAGTTACAGATTGCGATGCTTCACCTCATGTTTACTGTATCCCTCTGACCTTCTTATTGACGATGAAACACGGAAATTGCATCGGTAATAAATACAAAAGATACAACGCCGACTTAAGTACAAGAAAACTGACTCTTCTTACTGTGTATGTTTTGAACCATTCCTGTGACACTAGTTATAGATTCCGATGCTTCAGTTTTGGTATACTGTTACCCCCTGACCTTCTTATTGACGAAGAAACACAGAAATTGCATCGGTAATAAATACAAAAGGCACAACGCCGACATAAGTACAAAAAGACTGGCTCTTCTTACTGTCTATGATTTGAAACTTTCCTGTGAGACTGGTTTTAGATTCCGATGTTTCACTTCAGGTTCACTGTTTCCCTTGGATCTTCTTATTGACGACGAAACAAAGAATTTGCATCATAATTAAATAGAACAGGCACAATGCCGACTTAAGTACAAGAAAACTGACTCTTCTTACTGTCTATGTTTTGAACCATTCTTGTGACACTAGTTACACATTCCGATGCTTCACTTCAGGTGTACTGTTTCCCTCTGACCTTCTTATTGACGATGAAACACAGAATTTGCAGCGGAAGTAAATACAAAAGGCAAAATGCCGACTTAAGTACAAGAAAACTGACTCTTTTTACTGTCTTTGTTTTGAACCATTCCTGTAACACTAGTAATAGCTTTCGATGCTTCACTTCAGGTTTACTGTATCCCTCTGACCTTCTGACTGACGATGAAACACAGAAATTGCATCGGCATTAAAAAAAAAAGGCACAATGCCGAACTAAGTACAAGAAATCTGACTCTTCTTACTGTCTATGATTTTGAACCATTCCTGTGACACTAGTTATCGATTCCGATGCTTCACTTCAGGTTTACTGTATCGCTCTGACCTTCTTATTCACGATGAAACACATATATTGCATCTTAATTAAATACAAAAGGCACAATGCCGAATTAAGTACAAGAAAACTGACTCTTCTTACTGTCTATGTTTTGAGCCATTCCTGTGACACTAGTTATAGATTCCGATGCTTCACTTCAGGTTTACTGTATTCCTCTGACCTTCTTATTGACGATGAAACACACAAATTGCGTCGGAATTAAATACAAAAGTCACAATGCCGACTCAAGTACAAGAGGACTGGCTCTTATTACTGTCTATGCTTTAAACCATTCCTGTGACACTAGTGATAGTTTCCGATGCTTCACTTTAGGGTTACTGTATCCCTCTGACCTTCTTATTGACGATGAAACACAGAAATTGCATCGGATTTAAATTCAAAAGGCACAATGCCGAATCAAGGACAAGAAGACTGGCTCTTCCTACTGTCTATGTTTTGATCCATTCCTGTGACACTAGTTATAGATTCCGATGCTTCACTTCATATTTACTGTATCCCTCTGACCTTCTTATTGACGATGTACCACAAAAATTGCATCGGTCTTAAATACATAGGCGCAATGCCGACTCAAGAACAAGAAGACTGGCTCTTATTACTGTCTATGTCTGAATCATACCTGTGACACTAGTTATAGATTCCGATTCTTCACCTCAGGTTTACTGTATCCCTTGGACCTTCTTATTGACGATGAAACACAGAAATAGCATCGGAATTAAATACTAAAGGCACAATGCCGACTTAAGTACAAGAAGACTGACTCTTCCTACTGTCAGTGTTTTGAACCATTCCTGTGACACTAGATATAGATTCCGATGCCTCACTTCAGGTTTACTGTATCCCTCTGACCTTCGTATTGACGATGAAACACAGAAATTGCATCGGAATTAAATACAAAAGTCACAATGCCGACTCAAGTACAAGAAGACAGACTCTTCCCCTGTCAATGCTTTGATCCATTCCTGTGACACTAGTTATAGATTCCGATGCTTCACTTCTGGTTTACTGTATCCCTTGGACCTTCTTATTGACGATGAAACAGGAAAATAGAATCGGTATTAAATGTAAAAGTCACATTGCCGACTTAAGTACAAGAAGACTGACACTTCTTACTGTCTATGTTTTGAACCATTCCTGTGACACTAGTTATAGATTGCGATGCTTCACGTCAGGTTAACTGTATCCCTCTGACTATCTTATTGACGATGAAACACATAAATTGCATCGGATGTAACTACAAAAGGCACAATGCCGAATCGAGTTCAAGAAGACAGGCTCTTCTTACTGTCTATGTTTGAACCATTCCTGTGACACTAGTTATATTTTCGATGCTCCACTTCAGGTTAACTGTATCCCTCTGACCTTCTTATTGCCGATGAAACACAGAAATTGCATCGGAAGTAATAGAAAAGGCACAATGCCGACTTTACAAGAAGACTGACTCATCTTACTGTCTATGTTTTGAATCATTCCTTTTACACTAGTTATAGATTCCGATACTTCACTTCAGGTTTACTGTATCCCTCTGACCTTCGTATTGACGATTAAACACAGAAATTGCATCGGAATTAAATACAAAAGGAACAATGCCGACTCAAGTACAAGAAGACTGGCTCTTCTTACTGCCTGTGTTTTGAACCTTTCCTGTGTTACCGGTTTTAGATTCCGATGCTTCACTTCAGGTTTACTATATCCCATGGACCTTTTTATTGACGTCGAAACACAGAAATTGCATCGGAATTAAAGAGAAAAGGCACAATGACGACTTAAGTACAAGAAAACTGAATCTTCTTACTGTCTATATTTTGAACCATTCCTGTGACACCTGTTATAGATTCCGATGCTTCACTTCAGGTTTACTGTATCCTTCTGACCTTCTTATTGACGACGAAACACAGAATTTGAATCAGAATTAAATAGAAAAGGCACAATGCTGAGTTAAGTACAAGAAAACTAACTCTTCTTACAGTCTATGATTTGAACCTTTTCTGTGAGACCAGTTTTAGATTCCGATGCTTTACTTCAGGTTTACTGTAACCCTCTGACCTTCTTATTGACGATGAAACACAGAAATTGCATCGGAATTAAATACAAAAGCACAATGCCGAATTAAGTACAAGAAGACTGACTCTTCCTACTGTCTATGTTTTGAACCACTCCTGTGACACTAGTTATAGATTCCGATGCTTCACTTCGGGTTTACTGTATCCCTTGGACTTTCTTGTTGACGATGAAACACGAAAATTGCATCGGTATTAAATATAAAAGTCACATTGCCGACTTATGTACAAGAAATCTGACTCTTCTTACTGTCTATGTTTTGAACCATTCCTGTGACACTAGTTATAGATTCCGATGTTTCACTTCAGGTTTACTGTAACCCTCTGACCTTATTGACGATGAAAAACAGAAATTGCCTCATAATTAAATAGAAAAGCACAATGCCGATTTAAGTACATGAAGACTGACTCTTCTTACTGTCTATGTTTTGAACCATTCTTGTGACACTAGTTATAGATTCCGATGCTTCACTTCAGGTTTACTGTATCCCTCTGACCTTCTTATAGACGGTGTAACACAGAAATTGCATCGGTCTTAAATACATAGGCGCAATGCCGTCTCAAGAACAAGAATACAGGCTTTTATTACTGTCTATGTTTGAATCATTCCTGTGACACTAGTTATAGGTTCCGATTCTTCACTTCAGGTTTACTGTATCCCTAGGACCTTCTTATTGACGATGAAACACAGAAATTGCATCGGAAGTAATAGAAAAGGCACAATGCCGACTTTACAAGAAGACTGACTCATCTTACTGTCTATGTTTTGAATCATTCCTTTGACACTAGTTATAGATTCCGATGCTTCTCTTCAGGTTTACTGTATTCCTCTGACCTTCTTATTGACGATGAAACACAGAAATTGCTTTGGAATTAAATACAAGATCACAATGCCTACTTAAGTACAAGAGAACTGTCTCTTCTTACTGTCTATGTTTTGAACCATTCCTGTGACACTAGTTATAGATTCCGATGCTTCACTTCAGGTTTACTGTATCCCTCTGACCTTCTTATTGACGATGAAACACAGAAATTGCATCAGAATAAAATAGAAAAAGCACAATTCCGACTTAAGTACAAGAAAACTGACTCTTATTACTGACTATGTATTGGCCCATTCCCGTGACACAAGTTATAGATTCCGATGCTTCTCTTCAGGTTTACTGTATTCCTCTGACCTTCTTATTGACGATGAAACACAGAAATTGCTTTGGAATTAAATACAAGATCTCAATGCCTACTTAAGTACAAGAGAACTGTCTCTTCTTACTGTCTATGTTTTGAACCATTCCTGTGACACTAGTTATAGATTCCGATGCTTCACTTCAGGTTTACAGCATCCCACTGACCTTCGTATTGACGATGAAACACAGATATTGCATCGGAATTAAATACAAAAGGCACAATGCCGACTTAAGTTCAAGAAAACTGACTCTTCTTACTGTCTATGTCTTAAACAATTCATGTGACACTAGTTATAGATTCCGATGCTTCACTTCAAGTTTACTGTATCCCTCTGACCTTCTTATTGACGATGAAACACAGAAATTGCATCGGAATTGAATACAAAAGGCACAACGCCGACTTAAGTACAAGAAAACTGACTCTTCTTACTGTCTATGTTCTGAACCATTCCTGTGACACTAGTTATAGATTCCGATGTTTCATTTCAGGTTTACTGTATCCCTTTGGCCTTCTTATTGGCGATGAAACACAGGAATTGAATCAGAATTAAATAGAAAAGGCACAATGCTGACTTAAGTACAAGAAGACTGACTCTTATTACTGACTATGTTTTGAACCATTCCTGTGACACTAGTTATATTTTCCGGTGCTTCACTTCAGGTTAACTGTATCCCTCTGACCTTCTTATTGACGATGAAACACAGAAATTGCTTTGGAATTAAATACAAGATCACAATGCCGACTTAAGTACAAGAGAACTGTCTCTTCTTACTGTCTATGTTTTGAACCATTCCTGTGACACTAGTTATATTTTCCGGTGCTTCACTTCAGGTTAACTGTATGCCTCTGACCTTCTTATTGACGATGTAACACAAAAATTGCATCGGTCTTAAATACATAGGCGCAATGCCGACTCAAGAACAAGAAGACTGGCTCTTCTTACTGTCTATGTCTGAATCATTCCTGTGACACTAGTTATAGATTCCGATTCTTCACCTCAGGTTAACTGTATCCCTCTGACCTTCTTATTGACGATGTAACACAAAAATTGCATCGGTCTTAAATACATAGGCGCAATGCCGACTCAAGAACTAGAAGACTGGCTCTTATTACTGTCTATGTCTGAATCATTCCTGTGACACTAGTTATAGATTCCGATTCTTCACCTCAGGTTTACTGTATCCCTTGGACCTTCTTATTGACGATGAAACACAGAAATAGCATCGGAATTAAATACTAAAGGCACAATGCCGACTTAAGTACAAGAAGACTGACTCTTCCTACTGTCAGTGTTTTAACCATTCCTGTGACACTAGATATAGATTCCGATGCCTCACTTCAGGTTTACTGTATCCCTCTGACCTTCGTATTGACGATGAAACACAGAAATTGCATCGGAATTAAATACAAAAGTCACAATGCCGACTCAAGTACAAGAAGACGGACTCTTCCCCTGTCAATGCTTTGATCCATTCCTGTGACACTAGTTATAGATTCCGATGCTTCACTTCTGGTTTACTGTATCCCTTGGACCTTCTTATTGACGATGAAACAGGAAAATAGAATCGGTATTAAATATAAAAGTCACATTGCCGACTTAAGTACAAGAAGACTGACACTTCTTACTGTCTATGTTTTGAACCATTCCTGTGACACTAGTTATAGATTGCGATGCTTCACCTCAGGTTTACTGTATCCCTCTGACTATCTTATTGACGATGAAACACATAAATTGCATCGGATGTAACTACAAAAGGCACAATGCCGAATCGAGTTCAAGAAGACTGGCTCTTCTTACTGTCTATGTTTTGAACCATTCCTGTGACACTAGTTATATTTTCCGATGCTTCACTTCAGGTTAACTGTATGCCTCTGACCTTCTTATTGCCGATGAAACACAGAAATTGCATCGGAACTAATAGAAAAGGCACAATGCCGACGTTACAAGAAGACTGACTCATCTTACTGTCTATGTTTTGAATCATTCCTTTTACACTAGTTATAGATTCCGATGCTTCACTTCAGGTTTACTGTATCCCTCTGACCTTCGTATTGACGATTAAACACAGAAATTGCATCGGAATTAAATACAAAAGGCACAATGCCGACTCAAGTACAAGAAGACTGGCTCTTATTACTGCCTGTGTTTTGAACCTTTCCTGTGTTACCGGTTTTAGATTCCGATGCTTCACTTCAAGTTTACTATATCCCATGGACTTTTTTATTGACGTCGAAACACAGAAATTGCATCGGAATTAAAGAGAAAAGGCACAATGACGACTTAAGTACAAGAAAACTGAATCTTCTTACTGTCTATATTTTGAACCATTCCTGTGACACCTGTTATAGATTCCGATGCTTCACTTCAGGTTTACTGTATCCTTCTGACCTTCTTATTGACGATGAAACACAGAAATTGCATCGGAATTAAATACAAAAATCACATTGTTGACTCAAGTACAAGAAGACTGGCTCTTCTTACTGTCTACGTTTTGAAGCTTTCCTGTGAGACCGGTTTTTTGATTCCAATGCTTCACTTTAGGTTTACTGTATTCCTTGGACCTTCTTATTGACGACGAAACACAGAATTTGAATCAGAATTAAATAGAAAAGGCACAATGCTGAGTTAAGTACAAGAAAACTAACTCTTCTTGCAGTCTATGATTTGAATCTTTTCTGTGAGACCAGTTTTAGATTCCGATGCTTTACTTCAGGTTTACTGTAACCCTCTGACCTTCTTATTGACGATGAAACACAGAAATTGCATCGGAATTAAATACAAAAGCACAATGCCGAATTAAGTACAAGAAGACTGACTCTTCCTACTGTCTATGTTTTGAACCACTCCTGTGACACTAGTTATAGATTCCGATGCTTCACTTCGGGTTTACTGTATCCCTTGGACTTTCTTGTTGACGATGAAACACGAAAATTGCATCGGTATTAAATATAAAAGTCACATTGCCGACTTATGTACAAGAAATCTGACTCTTCTTACTGTCTATCTTTTGAACCATTCCTGTGACACAAGTTATAGATTCCGATGTTTCACTTCAGGTTTACTGTAACCCTCTGACCTTATTGACGATGAAAAACAGAAATTGCCTCATAATTAAATAGAAAAGCACAATGCCGATTTAAGTACCTGAAGACTGACTCTTCTTACTGTCTATGTTTTGAACCATTCCTGTGACACTAGTTATAGATTCCGATGCTTCACTTCAGGTTTACTGTATCCCTCTGACCTTCTTATTGACGATGAAACACAGAAATTGCATCGGAATTAAATAGAAAAGCCACAACGCCGACTTAAGTACAAGGAAACTGACTCTTCTTACTGTCTATGTTTGAACCATTCCTGTGACACTAGTTATAGATTCCGATGCTTCATTTCAGGTTTACTGTATCCCTTTGGCCTTCTTATTGACGATGAAACACAGGAATTGAATGAGAATTAAATAGAAAAGGCACAATGCTGACTTAAGTACAAGAAGACTGACTCTTATTACTGACAATGTTTTGAACCATTCCTGTGATACTACTTATATTTTCCGATGCTTCACTTCAGGTTAACTGTATCCCTCTCACCTTCTTATTGACGATGAAACACAGAAATTGCTTTGGAATTAAATACAAGATCACAATGCCGACTTAAGTACAAGAGAACTGTCTCTTCTTACTGTCCATGTTTTGAACCATTCCTGTGACACTAGTTATATTTTCCGGTGCTTCACTTCAGGTTAACTGTATCCCTCTGACCTTCTTATTGACGATGTAACACAAAAATTGCATCGGTCTTAAATACATAGGCGCAATGCCGACTCAAGAACAAGAAGACTGGCTCTTATTACTGTCTATGTCTGAATCATTCCTGTGACACTAGTTATAGATTCCGATTCTTCACCTCAGGTTTACTGTATCCCTTGGACCTTCTTATTGACGATGAAACACAGAAATAGCATCGGAATTAAATACTAAAGGCACAATGCCGACTTAAGTACAAGAAGACAGACTCTTCTTCTGTCAATGCTTTGAACCATTCCTGTGACACTAGTTATAGATTCCGATGCTTCACTTCTAGTTTACTGTATCCCTTGACCCTTCTTATTGACGATGAAACAGGAAAATAGAATCGGTATTAAATATTAAAGTCACATTGCCGACTTAAGTACAAGAAGACTGACACTTCTTACTGTCTATGTTTTGAACCATTCCTGTGACACTAGTTATAGATTGCGATGCTTCACCTCAGGTTTACTGTATCCCTCTGACTATCTTATTGACGATGAAACACATAAATTGCATCGGACGTAACTACAAAAGGCACAATGCCGAATCGAGTTCAAGAAGACTGGCTCTTCTTACTGTCTATGTTTTGAACCATTCCTGTGACACTAGTTATATTTTCCGATGCTTCACTTCAGGTTAACTGTATCCCTCTGACCTTCTTATTGCCGATGAAACACAGGAATTGCATCGGAAGTAATAGAAAAGGCACAATGCCGACTTTACAAGAAGACTGACTCATCTCACTGTCTATGTTTTGAATCATTCCTTTTACACTAGTTATAGATTCCGATGCTACACTTCAGGTTTACTGCATCCCTCTGACCTTCGTATTGACGATTAAATACAGAAATTGCATCGGAATTAAATACAAAAGGCACAATGCCGACTCGAGTACAAGAAGACTGGCTCTTCTTACTGCCTGTGTTTTGAACCTTTCCTGTGTTACCGGTTTTAGATTCCGATGCCTCACTTCAGGTTTACTATATCCCATGGACCTTTTTATTGACGTCGAAACACAGAAATTGCATCGGAATTAAAGAGAAAAGGCACAATGACGACTTATGTACAAGAAAACTGAATCTTCTTACTGTCTATATTTTGAACCGTTCCTGTGACACCTGTTATAGATTCCGATGCTTCACTTCAGGTTTACTGTATCCCTCTGACCTTCTTATTGACGATGAAACACAGAAATTGCATCGGAATTAAATACAAAAATCACATTGCCGACTCAAGTACAAGAAGACTGGCTCTTCTTACTGTCTACGTTTTGAAGCTTTCCTGTGAGACCGGTTTTAGATTCCAATGCTTCACTTTAGGTTTACTGTATTCCTTGGACCTTCTTATTGACGACGAAACACCGAATTTGTATCAGAATTAAATAGAAAAGGCACAATGCTGAGTTAAGTGCAAGAAAACTAACTCTTCTTACAGTCTATGATTTGAACCTTTTCTGTGAGACCAGTTTTAGATTCCGATGCTTTATTTCAGGTTTACTGTAACCCTCTGACCTTCTTATTGACGATGAAACACACAAATTGCATCGGAATTAAATACAAAAGCACAATGCCGAATTAAGTACAAGAAGACTGACTCTTCCTACTGTCTATGTTTTGAACCACTCCTGTGACACTAGTTATAGATTCCGATGCTTCACTTCGGGTTTACTGTATCTCTTGGACTTTCTTATTGACGATGAAACACGAAAATTGCATCGGTATTAAATATAAAAGTCACATTGCCGACTTATATACAAGAAATCTGACTCTTCTTACCGTCTATGTTTTGAACCATTCCTGTGACACTAGTTATAGATTCCGATGATTCACTTCAGGTTTACTGTAACCCTCTGACCTTATTGACGATGAAAAACAGAAATTGCCTCATAATTAAATAGAAAAGCACAATGCCGATTTAAGTACATGAAGACTGACTCTTCTTACTGTCTATGTTTTGAACCATTCCTGTGACACTAGTTATAGATTGCGATGCTTCACCTCAGGTTTACTGTATCCCTCTGACCTTCTTATTGACGATGAAACACAGAAATTGCACCGAAATTAATTACAAAAGGCACAATGCCGAATCGAGTTCAAGAAGATTGGCTCTTCCTACTGTCTATGATTTGAACCTTTCCTGTGAGACCGGTTTTAAATTCCGATGCTTCACTTCCGGTTTACTGTATCCCTTGGACCTTCTTACTGACGACAAAACATAGAAATTGCATCGGAATTAAATAGAAAAGGCACACTGCCGACTTAAGCCCAAGAAGACTGACTCTTCTTACTGACTATGTTGTGAACATTTTCTGTGAGACCTGTTTTAGATTCCGGTGCTTCACTATATGTTTACTGTATCCCTCTCATCTTCTTATTGACGATGAAACGCAGAAATTGCATCGGAATTAAATGGAAAAGCACAATGCCGAATTAAGTACAAGAGAACTACTCTTCCTACTGTCTATGATTTGAACCATTCCTGTGACACTAGTTGTAGATTCCGATGCTTCACTTTGGTTTTACTGTATCCCACTGACCTTCTTATTGACGATGAAACACAGAAATTGCATCGGAAATAAATACAAAAGCACAATGCCGAATTAAGTAGAAGAGAACTACTCTTCCGACTGTCTATGATTTGAACCATTCCTGTGACACTAGTTGTAGATTCCGATGCTTCACTTTGGTTTTACTGTATCCCACTGACCTTCTTATTGACGATGAAACACAGAAATTGCATCGGAATTAATTACAAAGGGCACAATGCCGACTCATGTACAAGAAGACTGGCTCTTCTTACTGTCTATGTTTTGAACCATTCCTGTGACACTAGTTATAGATTCCGATGCTTCACTTCAGGTTTACTGTATCGCTAGGACCTTCTTATTGACGATTAAACACAGAAATTGCATCGGAAATAAATGCAAAAGGCAAAATGACGACTTAAGTACAAGAAAACTGACTCCTCTTACTGGCTGTCATTTGAAGCATTCCCGTGACACTAGTTATAGTTTCCGATGATTCACTTCAGGTTTACTGTATCCCTCTGAAATTCTTATTGACGATGAAACACAGAAATTGCATCGGAAATAAATACAAAAGCACAATGCCGAATTAAGTACAAGAGAGCTACTCTTCCTACTGTCTATGATTTGAACCATTCCTGTGACACTAGTTGTAGATTCCGATGCTTCACTTTGGTTTTACTGTATCCCACTGACCTTCTTATTGACGATGAAACACAGAAATTGCATCGGAATTAATTACAAAAGGCACAATGCCGACTCATGTACAAGAAGACTGGCTCTTCTTACTGTCTATGTTTTGAACCATTCCTGTGACACTAGTTATAGATTTCGATGCTTCACTTCAGGTTTACTGTATCCCTCTGACATTCTTATTGACGATGAAACACAGAAATTGCATCGGAATTAAATACATAGGCACAATGCCGACTTATGTACAAGGAGACTGACTCTTATTACTGTATATGTTTTGAACCATTCCCGTGACACTAGTTATAGATTCCGATGCTTTACTTCAGGTTTACTGCAACCCTCTGACCTTCTTATTGACGATGAACCTTTGAAATTGCATCGGAATTAAATACAAAAGGCACAATGCCGAATTAAGTACAAGAAAACTGACTCTTCTTACTGTCTATGTTTTGAACCATTCCTGTGACACAAGTTATAGATTCCGATGCTTCACTTCAGGTTTACTGTATCCCTCTGACCTTCTTTTTGACGATGAAACACAGAAATTGCATCGGAATAAAATACAAAAGGCACAATGCCGACTTAAGTACAAGAAGACTGACTCTTCTTACTGTCTATGTTTTGAACCATTCCAGTGACACTAGTTATAGATTCCGATGCTTCACTTCAGGTTTACTGTATCCCTCTGAAGTTCTTATTGACAATGTAACACAGAAATTGCATCGGAATTAAATACATAGGCACAATGCCGACTCAAGTACAAGAAGACTGGCTCTTCTTACTGTCTATGGTTTGAACCATTCCTGTGGGACTAGTTATAGATTCATATTCTTCACTTCAGGTTTACTGTATCCCATGGACCTTCTTATTGACGTCGAAACACAGAAATTGCATCGGACTTAAAGATAAAAGGCACAATGTCGACTTAAGTAAAAGAAAACTGATTCTTCTTACTGTCTTTGTTTGAACCATTCCTGTGACACTAGTTACAGATTCCGTTGCTTCACTTCAGGTTTACTGATTCCCTCTGACCTCCTTATTGACGATGAATTACAGAAATTGCATCGGAAATAAATACAAAATTCACAAAGCCGACATAAGTACAAGAAGACTGACTCTTCTTACTGACTATCATTTGAACATTTCCTGTGAGGCCAGTTTTAGATTCAGATGCATCACTATATGTTTACTGTATCCCTTGGACCTTCTTATTGACGATTAAACACAGAAATTGCATCGGAATGAAATACAAAAGGCACTATGCCGACTTAAGAACAAGAAGACTGACTCTTCTTACTGGCTATGTTTTGAACATTTCCTGTCAGACCAGTTTCAGATTCCGATGGCTCACTATATGTTTACTGTATCCCTTGGACCTTCTTATTGACGATTAAACACAGAAATTACATTGGTATTAAATATAAAAGGCACAATGCCGACTTAAGTATAAGAAAACTGACTCTTCTTACTGTCTATATTTTGAAGCATTCCCGTGACACTAGTTATAGTTTTCGATGATTCACTTCAGGTTTGCTGTATCCCTCTGACCTTCTTATTGACGATGAAGCACAGAAATTGCATCGGAATTAAATACAAAGGCACAATGCCGAATTAAGTACAAGAGAACTACTCTTCCTACTGTCTATGTTTTGAACCATTCCTGTGACACTAGTTGTACATTCCGATACTTCACTTCGGGTTTACTGTATCCCTCTGACGCTCTTATTGACGATGAAACACAGAAATTGCATCGAAATTAATTACAAAAGGCACAATGCCGAATCGAGTTCAGGAAGACTGGCTCTTCTTACTGTCTACGTTTTGTACCTTTCCTGTGGGACCGGTTTTAGATTCCGATGCTTCACTTCAGGTTTACTGTCTCCCTTGGACCATCTTACTGACGACAAAACACAAAAATTGCATCGGAATTAAATAGAAAATGCACAATGCCGTCTAAAGTACAGAAAAACTGACTCTTCTTACTGTCTACGTTTTGAATTATTCTTGCGACGCTAGTTAAAGATTCCGAAGCTTCACTTCAGGTTTACTGTATCCCTTGGACCTTCTTATTGACGTCGAAACACAGATATTGCATCGGAATTAAAGAGAAAAGGCACAATGCCGACTTAAGTACAAGAAAACTGACTCTTCTTACCGGCTATGTTTTGAACATTTCCTGTCAGACCAGTTTTAGATTCCTATGCTTCACTATATCTTTACTGTATCCCTCTGACCTTCTTATTGACGATTAAACACAGAAATTGCATCGGTATTAAATATAAAAGTCACATTGCCGACTTAAGTACAAGAACACAGACTCTTCTTACTGTCTACGTTTTGAACCATCCCTGTGACACTAGTTATAGATTCCGATGCTTCACTTTAGGTTTACTGTATCTCTCTGACCTTCTTATTGACGATGAAACACAGAAATTGCATCGGAATTAAATACAAAAGGCACAATGCCGACTTAAGTACAAGAAGACTGACTCTTCTTACAGTCTATGTTTTGAACCATTCCTGTGACACTAGTTACAGATTGCGATGCTTCACCTCAGGTTTACTGTATCCCTCTGACCTTCTTATTGACGATGAAACACAGAAATTGCATCGGTAATAAATACAAAAGGCACAACGCCGACTTAAGTACACTAGTTGTAGATACCGATGCTTCACTTTGGGTTTCCTGTATCCCACTGACCTTCTTATTGATGATGAAACACAGAAATTGCATCGGAATTAAATACAAAAGGCACAATGCCGACTCAAGTACAAGAAGAATTGCTCTTCTTACTGTCTATGGTTTGAACAATTAATGTGACACTAGTTATAGATTCCGATGCCTCACTTTAGGTTTACTGTATCTCTCTGACCTTCGTATTGACGATGAAACACAGAAATTACATCAGAATTAAATACATAGGCACAATGCCGACTGAAGTACAAGAAGACTGACTCTTCTTACTGTCTATGTTTTGAACCATTCCCGTGACACTAGTTATAGATTCCGATGCTTTATTTCAGGTTTACTGTAACCCTCTACCTTCTTATTGACGATGAAACACAGAAATTGCATCGGAATTAAATACAAAAGGCACAATGCCGAATTAAGTACAAGAAAACTGACTCTTCTTACTGTCTATGTTTCGAACCATTCCTGTGACACAAGTTACAGATTCCGATGCTTCACGTCAGGTTTACTGTATCCCTCTGACCTTCTTATTGACGATGAAACACAGACATTGCATCGAACTTAATTACAAAAGGCACAATGCCAAATCGAGTTCAAGAAGACTGACACTCTTACTGTCTATGTTTTGAACCATTCCTGTGACACAAGTTATAGATTCCAATGCTTCACTTCAGGTTTACTGTAGCCCTCTGACCTTCTTATTGACGATGAATCACAGAAATTGCATCGGTAATAAATACAAAAGGCACAACGCCGACATAAGTACAAAAAGACTGGCTCCTCTTACTGTCTATGATATGAAACTTTATTGTGAGACTGGTTTTAGATTCCGATGCTTAACTTTAGGTTTACTGTTTCCCTTGGATCTTCTTATTGACGATGAAACAGAGAATTTGCATCATAATTAAATAGAACAGGCACAATGCCGACTTAAGTACAAGAAAACTGACTCTTCTTACTGTCTATGTTTTGAACCATTCTTGTGACACTAGTTACACATTCCGATGCTTCAATTCAGGTGTACTGTTTCCATCTGACCTTATTATTGACGATGAAACACAGAATTTGCAGCGGAAGTAAATACAAAAGGCAAAATGCCGACTTAAGTACAAGAAAACTGACTCTTCTTACTGTCTTTGTTTTGAACCATTCCAGTGACACTAGTTATAGATTCCGATGCTTCACTTCAGGTTTACTGTATCCCTCTGAAGTTCTTATTGACAATGTAACACAGAAATTGCATCGGAATTAAATACATAGGCACAATGCCGACTCAAGTACAAGAAGACTGGCTCTTCTTACTGTCTATGGTTTGAACCATTCCTGTGGGACTAGTTATAGATTCATATTCTTCACTTCAGGTTTACTGTATCCCATGGACCTTCTTATTGACGTCGAAACACAGAAATTGCATCGGACTTAAAGATAAAAGGCACAATGTCGACTTAAGTAAAAGAAAACTGATTCTTCTTACTGTCTTTGTTTGAACCATTCCTGTGACACTAGTTACAGATTCCGTTGCTTCACTTCAGGTTTACTGATTCCCTCTGACCTCCTTATTGACGATGAATTACAGAAATTGCATCGGAAATAAATACAAAATTCACAAAGCCGACATAAGTACAAGAAGACTGACTCTTCTTACTGACTATCATTTGAACATTTCCTGTGAGGCCAGTTTTAGATTCAGATGCATCACTATATGTTTACTGTATCCCTTGGACCTTCTTATTGACGATTAAACACAGAAATTGCATCGGAATGAAATACAAAAGGCACTATGCCGACTTAAGAACAAGAAGACTGACTCTTCTTACTGGCTATGTTTTGAACATTTCCTGTCAGACCAGTTTCAGATTCCGATGGCTCACTATATGTTTACTGTATCCCTTGGACCTTCTTATTGACGATTAAACACAGAAATTACATTGGTATTAAATATAAAAGGCACAATGCCGACTTAAGTATAAGAAAACTGACTCTTCTTACTGTCTATATTTTGAAGCATTCCCGTGACACTAGTTATAGTTTTCGATGATTCACTTCAGGTTTGCTGTATCCCTCTGACCTTCTTATTGACGATGAAGCACAGAAATTGCATCGGAATTAAATACAAAGGCACAATGCCGAATTAAGTACAAGAGAACTACTCTTCCTACTGTCTATGTTTTGAACCATTCCTGTGACACTAGTTGTACATTCCGATACTTCACTTCGGGTTTACTGTATCCCTCTGACGCTCTTATTGACGATGAAACACAGAAATTGCATCGAAATTAATTACAAAAGGCACAATGCCGAATCGAGTTCAGGAAGACTGGCTCTTCTTACTGTCTACGTTTTGTACCTTTCCTGTGGGACCGGTTTTAGATTCCGATGCTTCACTTCAGGTTTACTGTCTCCCTTGGACCATCTTACTGACGACAAAACACAAAAATTGCATCGGAATTAAATAGAAAATGCACAATGCCGTCTAAAGTACAGAAAAACTGACTCTTCTTACTGTCTACGTTTTGAATTATTCTTGTGACGCTAGTTAAAGATTCCGAAGCTTCACTTCAGGTTTACTGTATCCCTTGGACCTTCTTATTGACGTCGAAACACAGATATTGCATCGGAATTAAAGAGAAAAGGCACAATGCCGACTTAAGTACAAGAAAACTGACTCTTCTTACCGGCTATGTTTTGAACATTTCCTGTCAGACCAGTTTTAGATTCCGATGCTTCACTATATGTTTACTGTATCCCTCTGACCTTCTTATTGACGATTAAACACAGAAATTGCATCGGTATTAAATATAAAAGTCACATTGCCGACTTAAGTACAAGAACACAGACTCTTCTTACTGTCTACGTTTTGAACCATCCCTGTGACACTAGTTATAGATTCCGATGCTTCACTTTAGGTTTACTGTATCTCTCTGACCTTCTTATTGACGATGAAACACAGAAATTGCATCGGAATTAAATACAAAAGGCACAATGCCGACTTAAGTACAAGAAGACTGACTCTTCTTACAGTCTATGTTTTGAACCATTCCTGTGACACTAGTTACAGATTGCGATGCTTCACCTCAGGTTTACTGTATCCCTCTGACCTTCTTATTGACGATGAAACACAGAAATTGCATCGGTAATAAATACAAAAGGCACAACGCCGACTTAAGTACACTAGTTGTAGATACCGATGCTTCACTTTGGGTTTCCTGTATCCCACTGACCTTCTTATTGATGATGAAACACAGAAATTGCATCGGAATTAAATACAAAAGGCACAATGCCGACTCAAGTACAAGAAGAATTGCTCTTCTTACTGTCTATGGTTTGAACAATTAATGTGACACTAGTTATAGATTCCGATGCCTCACTTTAGGTTTACTGTATCTCTCTGACCTTCGTATTGACGATGAAACACAGAAATTACATCAGAATTAAATACATAGGCACAATGCCGACTGAAGTACAAGAAGACTGACTCTTCTTACTGTCTATGTTTTGAACCATTCCCGTGACACTAGTTATAGATTCCGATGCTTTACTTCAGGTTTACTGTAACCCTCTGACCTTCTTATTGACGATGAAACACAGAAATTGCATCGGAATTAAATACAAAAGGCACAATGCCGAATTAAGTACAAGAAAACTGACTCTTCTTACTGTCTATGTTTCGAACCATTCCTGTGACACAAGTTACAGATTCCGATGCTTCACGTCAGGTTTACTGTATCCCTCTGACCTTCTTATTGACGATGAAACACAGACATTGCATCGAACTTAATTACAAAAGGCACAATGCCAAATCGAGTTCAAGAAGACTGACACTCTTACTGTCTATGTTTTGAACCATTCCTGTGACACAAGTTATAGATTCCAATGCTTCACTTCAGGTTTACTGTAGCCCTCTGACCTTCTTATTGACGATGAATCACAGAAATTGCATCGGTAATAAATACAAAAGGCACAACGCCGACATAAGTACAAAAAGACTGGCTCCTCTTACTGTCTATGATATGAAACTTTATTGTGAGACTGGTTTTAGATTCCGATGCTTAACTTTAGGTTTACTGTTTCCCTTGGATCTTCTTATTGACGATGAAACAGAGAATTTGCATCATAATTAAATAGAACAGGCACAATGCCGACTTAAGTACAAGAAAACTGACTCTTCTTACTGTCTATGTTTTGAACCATTCTTGTGACACTAGTTACACATTCCGATGCTTCAATTCAGGTGTACTGTTTCCATCTGACCTTATTATTGACGATGAAACACAGAATTTGCAGCGGAAGTAAATACAAAAGGCAAAATGCCGACTTAAGTACAAGAAAACTGACTCTTCTTACTGTCTTTGTTTTGAACCATTCCTGTGACACTAGTTATAGATTTCGATGCTTCACTTCAGGTTTACTGTATCCCTCTGACCTTCTTACTGACGATGAAACACAGAAATTGCATCGGCATTAAAAAAAAAAGGCACAGTGCCGACCTAAGTACAAGAAATCTCACTCTTCTTACTGTCTATGATTTTGAACCATTCCTGTGACACTAGTTATCGATTCCAATGCTTCACTTCAGGTTTACTGTATCGCTCTGACTTCTTATTCACGATGAAACACATATATTGCATCGGAATTAAATACAAAAGGCACAATGCCGAGATAAGTACAAGAAAACTGACTCTTCTTACTGTCTATGTTTTGAGCCATTCCTGTGACACTAGTTATAGATTCCGATGCTTCACTTCAGGTTTACTGTATCCCTCTGACCTTCTTATTGACGATGAAACACAGAAATTGCATCAGAATTAAATAGAAAAAGCACAATTCCGACTTAAGTACAAGAAAACTGACTCTTATTACTGTCTATGTATTGGCCCATTCCCGTGACACTAGTTATAGCATCCGATGCTTCTCTTCAGGTTTACTGTATCCCTCTGACCTTCTTATTGACGATGAAACACAGAAATTGCTTTGGAATTAAATACAAAATCACAATGCCGACTTAAGTACAAGAGAACTGTCACTTCTTACTGTCTATGTTTTGAACCATTCCTGTGACACTAGTTAAAGATTCCGATGCGTCACTTCAGGTTTACAGTATCCCACTGACCTTCTTATTGACGATGAAACACAGAAATTGCATCAGAATTAAATACAAAAGGCACAATGCCGACTTAAGTACATGAAAACTGATTCTTCTTACTATCTATGTTTGAACCATTCCTGTGACCCTAGTTCTAGATTCCGATGCTTCACTTAAGGTTTACTGTATCCCTCTGACCTTCTTATTGACGATGAAACACAGATATTGCATCGGAATTAAATACAAAAGGCACAATGCCGACTTAAGTTCAAGAAAACTGACTCTTCTTGCTGTCTATGTTTTAAACCATTCATGTGACACTAGTTATAGATTCCGATGCTTCACTTCAGATGTACTGCATCCCTCTGACCTTCTTATTGATGATGAAACACAGAAATTGCATCAGAATTAAATAGAAAAAGCACAATTCCGACTTAAGTACAAGAAAACTGACTCTTATTACTGTGTATGTATTGGCCCATTCCCGTGACACTAGTTATAACATCCGATGCTTCTCTTCAGGTTTACTGTATCCCTCTAACCTTCTTATTAACGATGAAACACAGAAATTGCATCGGAATTAAATACAAAAGGCACAACGTCGACTTAAGTACAAGAAAACTGACTCCTCTTACTGTCTATGTTTTGAACCATTCCTGTGACACTAGTTACAGTTTCCGATGCTTCATTTCAGGTTTACTGTATTCCTTTGGCCTTCTTATTGACGATGAAACACAGGAATTGAATCAGAATTAAATAGAAAAGGCACAATGCTGACTTCAGTACAAGAAGACTGACTCTTATTACTGACTATGTTTTGAACAGTTCCTGTGAGACCAGTTTTAGATTCCGATCCTTCACTATATGTTTACTGTATCCCTTGGACCTTCTTATTGACGATGAAGCACAGAAATTGAATCAGAATTAAATAGAAAAGGCAGAATGCTGACTTAAGTACAATAAGACTGACTCTTCTTACTGATTATGTTTGAACATTTCCTGTGACACCAGTTTTAGATTTCGATGCTTCACTATATGTTTACTG
The DNA here is from genome assembly GCF_021461385.2 of Schistocerca piceifrons. NCBI lineage: Eukaryota > Metazoa > Arthropoda > Insecta > Orthoptera > Acrididae > Schistocerca > Schistocerca piceifrons. The sequence continues at coordinate 5,354,244 of NC_060140.1, read as the reverse complement.
TATCCCTTGGACCTTCTTATTGACGATGAAACACAGAAATCGCATCGGAATTAAATACAATAGGCACAATGCCGACTCAAGTACAAGAAGACTGGCTCTTCTTATTGTCTATGTTTTGAAACTTTCCTGTGAGACCAATTTTAGATTCCGATGCTTCACTTCAGGTTTACTGTATCCCTTGGATCTTCTTATTGACGACGAAACACAGAAATTGCATCGGAATTAAATAGAAAAGGCACAATGCCGACTTAAGTACAAGAAAACTGACTCTTCTTACTGTCTATGTTTTGAACCATTCCTGTGACATTAGTTACACATTCCGATGCTTCGCTTCAGGTTTACTGTATCTCTCTGACCTTCTTATTGACGATGAAACACAGAAATTGCAGCGGAATTAAATACAAAAGGCAAAATGCCGACTTAAGCACAAGTAAACTGACCCTTCTTACTGTCATTGTTTTGAACCATTCCTGTGACACCAGTTATAGATTTCGGTGCTTCACTTCAGGTTTACTGTATCCCTGTGACCTTCGTATTGACGATGAAATACAGAAATTCCATCGGAATAAAATACAAAAGGCACAATGCCGACTTAAGTACAAGAAATCTGACACTTCCTACTGTCTATGTTTTGAACAATTCCTGTGACACTAGTTATAGATTCCGATGATTCACTTCTGGTTTACTGTATCGCACTGACCCTCTTATTGACGATGAAACACAGAAATTGCATCGGAATTAAATACAAAAGGCACAATGCCGAATTAAGTTCAAGAAAACTGACTCTTCTTACTGTCTATGTTTTGAACCATTCCTGTGAAACAAGCTATAGATTCCGATGCTTCACTTCCGGTTTACTGTATACCTCTCACCTTATTATTGACGACGAAACACAGAAATTGCATCGGAATTAAATACAAAAGGCACAATGCCGACTTAAGTTCAAGAAGACTGGCTCTTCCTACTGTCTATGTTTTGAACCATTCCTGTGACTCTAGTTATAGATTCCGATGCTTCACTTCAGGTTTACTGTGTCCCTCCGACCTTCCTATTGACGATGAAACACAGAAATTGCATCAGAATTAAATAGAAAAGGCACAATGCCGACTTAAGTACAAGAAAACTGACTCTTCTTACTGTCTATGTTTTGACGCATTCCAGTGACACTAGTTACAGATTTCGGTGCTTCACTTCAGGTTTACTGTATCCCTCTGACCTTCGTATTGACGATGAAACACAGAAATTCCATCGGAATTAAATACAAAAGGCACAATGCCGACTTAAGTACAAGAAATTTGACACTTCTTACTGTCTATGTTTTGACCCATTCCCGTGACACTAGTTATAGATTCCGATGCTTCACTTCAGGTTTACTGTATCCCTTGGATCTTCTTATTGACGACGAAACACAGAAATTGCATCGGAATTAAATAGAAAAGGTACAATGCCGACTTAAGTACAAGAAAACTGACTCTTCTTACTGTCTATGTTTTGAACTATTCCTGTGACACTAGTTATAGATTCCGATGCTCCACTTCAGGTTTACTGTATCCCTCTGACCTTCTTATTGACGATGTAACACAGAAATTGCATCGCAATTAAATACAAAAGGCACAATGCCAAATCAAGTACAAGAAGACTGGCTCTTCCTACTGTCAATGTTTTGAACCATTCCTGTGACTCTAGTTATAGATTCCGATGCTTCACTTCAGGTTTACTGTGTCCCTCCGACCTTCCTATTGACGATGAAACACAGAAATTGCATCAGAATTAAATAGAAAAGGCACAATGCCGACTTAAGTACATGAAAAATGACTCTTCTTACTGTCTATGTTTTGAAGCATTCCAGTGACACTAGTTACAGATTCCGATGCTTCACTTCAGGTTTACCGTTTCCCTCTGATCTTCTTATTGACGATGAAACACAGAAATTGCATCGGAATTGAATAGAAAAGGCACAATGCCGACTTTAGTACAAGAAAACTGACTCTTCTTACTGTCTATGTTTTGAACCATTCCTGTGACACTAGTTATAGATTCCGAAGGTTCACTTCAGGTTCACTGTTTCCCTCTGACCTTCTTATTGACGATGAAACACTGAAATTCCATCGGAATTAAATTCAAAAGTCACAATGCCGACTTAAGTACAAGAAAACTGACTCTTCTTACTGTCTCCGTTTTGAACCATTCCTGTGACACTAGTTATAGATTCTGATGCTTCGCTTCAGGTTTACTGTGTCCCTCTGACCTTCTTATTGACGATGAAACACAGAAATTGAATCAGAATTAAATAGAAAAAGGCACAATGCTGACTTAAGTACAAGAAAACTTCCTCTTCTTACTGTCTATGCTTTGAACCTTTCCTGTGAGACCGGTTTCAGATTCCGATGCTTCACTTCAGGTTTTCTGTATCCCTTGGACCTTCTTATTGACGATGAAACACAGAAATTGCAACGGAATTCAATACAAAAGGCACAATGACGACTTAAGTACAAGAAGACTGACTCTTCTTACTGACTATGTTTTGAACACTTCCTGTGAGGCCAGTTTTAGATTCTTATGCTTCACTATGTGTTTACTGTATCCCTTGGACCTTCTTATTGAGGTTGAAACACAGAAATTGCATCGGAATTAAATACAAAAGGCACAACGCCGACTTAAGTACAAGAAAACTGACACTTCTTACTGTCCATGTTTTGAACCATTCCTGTGACACTAGTTATAGATTCCGATGCTTCACTTCGGGTTTACTGTATCCCTCTGACCTTCTTATTGACGATGAAACAAAGAAATTGCATCGGAATTAATTACAAAAGGCACAATGCCGACTTATGTACAAGAAAACTGACTCTTCTTACTGTCTATGTTTTGAACCATTCCTGTGACACTAGTTATAGATTCCGATGTTTCACTTCAGGTTCACTGTATCACCCTGACCTTCTTATTGACGATGAAACACAGAAAGTCCATCGGAATTAAATAAAAAAGGCACAATGCCAACTTAAGTACAAGAAAACTGACTCTTCTTGCTGTCTATGTTTTGAACCATTCCTGTGACACTAGTCATAGATTCCGATGCTTCACTTCATGTATACTGTATGCCTCTGACCTTCTTATTGACGATGAAATACAGAAATTGCATCGGAATTAAATACAAAAGGCACAATGCAGACTTATGTAACATAAAACTGACTCTTCTTACTGCCTATGTTTTGACGCATTCCCGTGACACTAGTTATAGATCCGATGCGTCACTTCAGGTTTACTGTATCCCTCTGACCTTCTTATTGACGATGAAACACAGAAATTCATCGGAATTAAAAACAAAAGGCACAATGCCGACTCAAGTACAAGAAGACTGACTCTTACTACTGTCTTTGTTTTGAACCATTCCAGTGACACTAGTAATAGATTCCGATGCTTCACTTCAGGTTCACTGTATCCCTCTGACCTTCTTATTGACGATGAAACACTGAAATTCCATCAGAATTAAACACAAAAGGCACAATGCTGACTTAAGTACAAGAAAACTGACTCTTCTTACTGTCTATGTCTTGAACCATTCCTGTGACACTAGTTATAGATTCCGATGCTTCACTCCAGGTTTACTGTATCCCTCTGACCTTCTTATTGACGATTAAACACAGAAATTGCATCGGAATTAAATAGAAAAGGCACAACGCCGACTTAAGTACAAGAAAACTTACTCTTCTTACTGTCTATGATTTCAACATTTCCTGTGAGACCAGTTTTATTTTGCGATGCTTCACTATATGTTTACTGTATCCCTTGGACCTTCTTATTGACGATGAAACACAGAAATTGCATCGGAATCAAATAGAAAAGGCAAAATGCGGACTTAAGTACAAGAAAAGTGACTCTTCTTACTGTGTATGTTTTCAACCATTCCTGTGACACTAGTTATAGATTCCGATGCTTCACTTCAGGTATACTGTATCTCTCTGACCTTCTTATTGACGTTGAAACACAGAAATTGCATCGGAATTAAGTACAAATGTCACAATGCCGAATCAAGTACAAGAAGACTGGCTCATCTTACTGTCTATGGTTTCAATCTTTCCTGTGAGACCGGTTTTAGATTCCAATGCTTCACTTCAGGTTTACTGTATCCCTTGGATCTTCTTATTGACGATGAAACACAGAAATTGCATCAGAATTAAATAGAAAAAGCACAATTCTGACTTAAGTACAAGAAAACTGACTCTTATTACTGTCTATGTATTGGCCCATTCCCGTGACACTAGTTATAGCATCCGATGCTTCTCATCAGGTTTACTGTATCCCTCTGACCTTCTTATTGACGATGAAACACAGAAATTGCTTTGGAATTAAATACAAAATCACAATGCCGACTTAAGTACAAGAGAACTGTCACTTCTTACTGTCTATGTTTTGAGCCATTCCTGTGACACTAGTTATAGATTCCGATGCTTCACTTCAGGTTTACTGTATCGCTCTCACCTTTTTATTGACGATGAAACATAGAAATTGCATGGGAATTAAATAGAAAAGGCACAATGCCGACTTAAGTACATGAAAACTGATTCTTCTTACTATCTATGTTTGAACCATTCCTGTGACACTAGTTCTAGATTCCGATGCTTCACTTAAGGTTTACTGTATCCCTCTGACCTTCTTATTGACGATGAAACACAGATATTGCATCGGAATTAAATACAAAAGGCACAATGCCGACTTAAGTTCAAGAAAACTGACTCTTCCTGCTGTCTATGTTTTAAACCATTCATGTGACACTAGTTATAGATTCCGATGCTTCACTTCAAGTTTACTGTATCCCTCTGACCTTCTTATTGACGATGAAACTCAGAAATTGCATCGGAATTAAATACAAAAGGCACAACGCCGACTTAAGTACAAGAAAACTGACTCCTCTTACTGTCTATGTTTTGAACCATTCCTGTGACACTAGTTATAGATTCCGATGCTTCATTTCAGGTTTACTGTATCCCTTTGGCCTTCTTATTGACGATGAAACACAGGAATTGAATCAGAATTAAATAGAAAAGGCACAATGCTGACTTAAGTACAAGAAGACTTACTCTTATTACTGACTATGTTTTGAACAGTTCCTGTGAGACCAGTTTATATTCCGATCCTTCACTATATGTTTACTGTATCCCTTGGACCTTCTTATTGACGATGAAACACAGAAATTGAATCAGAATTAAATAGAAAAGGCACAATGCTGACTTAAGTACAATAAGACTGACTCTTCTTACTGATTATGTTTGAACATTTCCTGTGACACCAGTTTTAGATTTCGATGCTTCACTATATGTTTACTGTATCCCTTGGACCTTCTTATTGACGATGAAACACAGAAATTGCATCGGAATTAAATACAATATGCACAATGCCGACTCAAGTACAAGAAGACCGGCTCTTCTTACTGTCTATGTTTTGAAACTTTCCTGTGAGACCGATTTTAGATTCCGATGCTTCACTTCAGGTTTACTGTATCCCTTGGATCTTCTTATTGACGACGAAACACAGAAATTGCATCGGAATTAAATAGAAAAGGCACAATGCCGACTTAAGTACAAGAAAACTGACTCTTCTTAATGTCTATGTTTTGAACCATTCCTGTGACACTAGTTACACATTCCGACGCTTTGCTTCAGGTTTACTGTATCTCTCTGACCTTCTTATTGTCGATGAAACACAGAAATTGCAGCGGAATTAAATACAAAAGGGAAAATGCCGACTTACGTACAAGTAAACTGACCCTTCTTACTGTCATTGTTTTGAACCATTCCTGTGACACCAGTTATAGATTTCGGTGCTTCACTTCAGGTTTACTGTATCCCTCTGACCTTCGTATTGACGATTTAACACAGAAATTCCATCGGAATTAAATAGAAAAGGCACAATGCCGACTTAAGTACAAGAAATCTGACACTTCTTACTGTCTATGTTTTGAACAATTCCTGTGACACTAGTTATAGATTCCGATGATTCACTTCTGGTTTACTGTATCGCTCTGACCCTCTTATTCACGATGAAACACAGAAATTGCATCGGAATTAAATACAAAAGGCACAATGCCGAATTAAGTTCAAGAAAACTGACTCTTCTTACTGTCTATGTTTTGAACCATGCCTGTGAAACAAGCTATAGATTCCGATGCTTCACTTCGGGTTTACTGTATACCTCTGACCTTATTATTGACGATGAAACACAGAAATTGCATCGGAATTAAATACAAAAGGCACAATGCCGACTTAAGTACAAGAAGACTGGCTCTTCCTACTGTCTATGTTTTGAACCATTCCTGTGACTCTAGTTATAGAATCCGATGCTTCACTTCAGGTTTACTGTGTCCCTCCGACCTTCCTATTGACGATGAAACACAGAAATTGCATCAGAATTAAATAGAAAAGGCACAATGCCGACTTAAGTACAAGAAAACTGACTCTTCTTACTGTCTATGTTTTGATGCATTCCAGTGACACTAGTTACTGATTTCGGTGCTTCACTTCAGGTTTACTGTATCCCTCCGACCTTCCTATTGACGATGAAACACAGATATTGCATCGGAATTAAATACAAAAGGCACAATGCCGACTTAAGTACAAGATATCTGACACTTCTTACTGTCTATGTTTTGACCCATTCCCGTGACAGTAGTTATGGATTCCGATGCTTCACTTCAGGTTTACTGTATCCCTTGGATCTTGTTATTGACGACGAAACACAGAAATTGCATCGGAATTAAATAGAAAAGGTACAATGCCGACTTAAGTACAAGAAAACTGACTCTTCTTACTGTCTATTTTTGAACTATTCCTGTGACACTAGTTATAGATTCCGATGCTCCACTTCAGGTTTACTGTATCCCTCTGACCTTCTTATTGACGATGAAACACAGATATTGCATCACAATTAAATACAAAAGGCACAATGCCGAATCAAGTACAAGAAGACTGGCTCTTCCTACTGTCAATGTTTGAAGCATTCCTGTGACTCTAGTTATAGATTCCGATGCTTCACTTCAGGTTTACTGTGTCCCTCCGACCTTCCTATTGACGATGAAACACAGAAATTGCATCAGAATTAAATAGAAAAGGCACAATGGCGACCTAAGTACATGAAAACTGACTCTTCTTACTGTCTATGGTTTGAAGCATTCCAGTGACACTAGTTACAGATTCCGATGCTTCACTTCAGGTTTACCGTTTCCCTCTGACCTTCTTATTGACGATGAAACACAGAAATTGCATCGGAATTGAATAGAAAAGGCACAATGCCGACTTTAGTACAAGAAAACTGACTCTTCTTACTGTCTATGTTTTGAACCATTCCTGTGACACTAGTTATAGATTCCGAAGGTTCACTTCAGGTTCACTGTTTCCCTCTGACCTTCTTATTGACGATGAAACACTGAAATTCCATCGGAATTAAATTCAAAAGTCACAATGCCGACTTAAGTACAAGAAAACTGACTCTTCTTACTGTCTATGTTTTGAACCATTCCTGTGACACTAGTTATAGATTCTGATGCTTCACTTCAGGTTTACTGTGTCCCTCTGACCTTCTTATTGACGATGAAACACAGAAATTGAATCAGAAATAAATAGAAAAGGCACAATGCTGACTTAAGTACAAGAAAACTACCTCTTCTTACTGTCTATGCTTTGAACCTTTCCTGTGAGACCAGTTTCAGATTCCGATGCTTCACTTCAGGTTTACTGTATCCCTTGGACCTTCTTATTGACGATGAAACACAGAAATTGCAACGGAATTCAATACAAAAGGCACAATGCCGACTTAAGTACAAGAAGACTGACTCTTCTTACTGACTATGTTTTGAACATTTCCTGTGAGACCAGTTTTAGATTCTTATGCTTCACTATGTGTTTACTGTATCCCTCTGACCTTCTTATTGACGATGAAACACAGAAATTGCTTTGGAATTAAATACAAAATCACAATGCCGACTTAAGTACAAGAGAACTGTCACTTCTTACTGTCTATGTTTTGAAACATTCCTGTGACACTAGTTATAGATTCCGATGCTTCACTTCAGGTTTACAATATCCCACTGACCTTCTTATTGACGATGAAACACAGAAATTGCATCAGAATTAAATACAAAAGGCACAATGCCGACTTAAGTACAAGAAGACTGGTTCTTCTTACTGTCTATGTTTTGAGCCATTCCTGTGACACTAGTTATAGATTCCGATGCTTCACTTCAAGTTTACTGTATCCCTCTGACCTTCTTATTGACGATGAAACACAGAAATTGCATCAGAATTAAATAGAAAAAGCACAATTCCGACTTAAGTACAAGAAAACTGACTCTTATTACTGTCTATGTATTGGCCCATTCCCGTGACACTAGTTATAGCATCCGATGCTTCTCTTCAGGTTTACTGTATCCCTCTGACCTTCTTATTGACGATGAAACACAGAAATTGCATCGGAATTAAATACAAAAGGCACAACGCCGACTTAAGTACAAGAAAACTGACTCCTCTTACTGTCTATGTTTTGAACCATTCCTGTGACACTAGTTACAGATTCCGATGCTTCATTACAGGTTTACTGTATTCCTTTGGCCTTCTTATTGACGATGAAACACAGGAATTGAATCAGAATTAAATAGAAAAGGCACAATGCTGACTTAAGTACAAGAAGACTGACTCTTATTACTGACTATGTTTTGAACAGTTCCTGTGAGACCAGTTTTAGATTCCGATCCTTCACTATATCTTTACTGTATCCCTTGGACCTTCTTATTGACGATGAAGCACAGAAATTGAATCAGAATTAAATAGAAAAGGCACAATGCTGACTTAAGTACAATAAGACTGACTTTTCTTACTGATTATGTTTAAACATTTCCTGTGACACCAGTTTTAGATTTCGATGCTTCACTATATGTTTACTGTATCCCTTGGACCTTCTTATTGACGATGAAACACAGAAATCGCATCGGAATTAAATACAATAGGCACAATGCCGACTCAAGTACAAGAAGACTGGCTCTTCTTATTGTCTATGTTTTGAAACTTTCCTGTGAGACCGATTTTAGATTCCGATGCTTCACTTCAGGTTTACTGTATCCCTTGGATCTTCTTATTGACGATGAAACACAGAAATTGCAGCGGAATTAAATAGAAAAGGCAAAATGCCGACTTACGTACAAGTAAACTGACCCTTCTTACTGTCATTGTTTTGAACCATTCCTGTGACACCAGTTATAGATTTCGGTGCTTCACTTCAGGTTTACTGTATCCCTGTGACCTTCGTATTGACGATGAAACACAGAAATTCCATCGGAATAAAATACAAAAGGCACAATGCCGACTTAAGTACAAGAAATCTGACACTTCTTACTGTCTATGTTTTGAACAATTCCTGTGACACTAGTTATAGATTCCGATGATTCACTTCTGGTTTACTGTATCGCTCTGACCCTCTTATTGACGATGAAACACAGAAATTGCATCGGAATTAAATACAAAAGGCACAATGCCGAATTAAGGTCAAGAAAACTGCCTCTTCTTACTGTCTATGTTTTGAACCATTCCTGTGAAACAAGCTATAGATTCCGATGCTTCACTTCCGGTTTACTGTATACCTCTCACCTTATTATTGACGACGAGACACAGAAATTGCATCGGAATTAAATACAAAAGGCACAATGCCGACTTAAGTACAAGAAGACTGGCTCTTCCTACTGTCTATGTTTTCAACCATTCCTGTGACTCTAGTTATAGATTCCGATGCTTCACTTCAGGTTTACTGTGTCCCTCCGACCTTCCTATTGACGATGAAACACAGAAATTGCATCTGAATTAAATAGAAAAGGCACAATGCCGACTTAAGTACAAGAAAACTGACTCTTCTTACTGTCTATGTTTTGACGCATTCCAGTGACACTAGTTACAGATTTCGGTGCTTCACTTCAGGTTTACTGTATCCCTCTGACCTTCGTATTGACGATGAAACACAGAAATTCCATCGGAATTAAATACAAAAGGCACAATGCCGACTTAAGTACAAGAAATCTGACACTTCTTACTGTCTATGTTTTGACCCATTCCCGTGACTCTAGTTATAGATTCCGATGCTTCACTTCAGGTTTACTGTATCCCTTGGATCTTCTTATTGACGACGAAACACAGAAATTGCATCGGAATTAAATAGAAAAGGTACAATGCCGACTTAAGTACAAGAAAACTGACTCTTCTTACTGTCTATGTTTTGAACTATTCCTGTGACACTAGTTACAGATTCCGATGCTCCACTTCAGGTTTACTGTATCCCTCTGACCTTCTTATTGACGATGTAACACAGAAATTGCATCGCAATTAAATACAAAAGGCACAATGCCAAATCAAGTACAAGAAGACTGGCTCTTCCTACTGTCAATGTTTTGAACCATTCCTGTGACTCTAGTTATAGATTCCGATGCTTCACTTCAGGTTTACTGTGTCCCTCCGACCTTCCTATTGCCGATGAAACAAAGAAATTGCATCAGAATTAAATAGAAAAGGCACAATGCCGACTTAAGTACATGAAAACTGACTCTTCTTACTGTCTATGTTTTGAAGCATTCCAGTGACACTAGTTACAGATTCCGATGCTTCACTTCAGGTTTACCATTTCCCTCTGACCTTCTTATTGACGATGAAACACAGTAATTGCATCGGAATTGAATAGAAAATGCACAATGCCGACTTTAGTACAAGAAAACTGACTCTTCTTACTGTCTATGTTTTGAACCATTCCTGTGACACTAGTTATAGATTCCGAAGGTTCACTTCAGGTTCACTGTTTCCCTCTGACCTTCTTATTGACGATGAAACACTGAAATTCCATCGGAATTAAATTCAAAAGTCACAATGCCGACTTAAGTACAAGAAAACTGACTCTTCTTACTGTCTCCGTTTTGAACCATTCCTGTGACACTAGTTATAGATTCTGATGCTTCACTTCAGGTTTACTGTGTCCCTCTGACCTTCTTATTGACGATGAAACACAGAAATTGAATCAGAATTAAATAGAAAAGGCACAATGCTGACTTAAGTACAAGAAAACTACCTCTTCTTACTGTCTATGCTTTGAACCTTTCCTGTGAGACCAGTTTCAGATTCCGATGCTTCACTTCAGGTTTACTGTATCCCTTGGACCTTCTTATTGACGATGAAACACAGAAATTGCAACGGAATTCAATACAAAAGGCACAATGACGACTTAAGTACAAGAAGACTGACTCTTCCTACTGACTATGTTTTGAACACTTCCTGTGAGGCCAGTTTTAGATTCTTATGCTTCACTATGTGTTTACTGTATCCCTTGGACCTTCTTATTGAGGTTGAAACACAGAAATTGCATCGGAATTAAATACAAAAGGCACAACGCCGACTTAAGTACAAGAAAACTGACACTTCTTACTGTCTATGCTTTGAACCATTCCTGTGACACTAGTTATAGATTCCGATGCTTCACTTCAGGTTTACTGTATCCCTCTGACCTTCTTATTGACGATGAAACAAAGAAATTGCATCGGAATTAATTACAAAAGGCACAATGCCGACTTATGTACAAGAAAACTGACTCTTCTTACTGTCTATGTTTTGAACCATTCCTGTGACACTAGTTATAGATTCCGATGCTTCACTTCAGGTTCACTGTATCACTCTGACCTTCTTATTGACGATGAAAAACAGAAAGTCCATCGGAATTAAATACAAAAGGCACAATGCCGACTTAAGTACAAGAAAACTGACTCTTCTTGCTGTCTATGTTTTGAACCATTCCTGTGACACTAGTTATAGATACCGATGCTTCACTTCAGGTATACTGTATCTCTCTGACCTTCTTATTGACGTTGAAGCACAGAAATTGCATCGGAATTAAGTACAAATGTCACAATGCCGAATCAAGTACAAGAAGACTGGCTCATCTTACTGTCTATGGTTTCAATCTTTCCTGTGAGACCGGTTTTAGATTCTAATGCTTCACTTCAGGTTTACTGTATCCCTTGGATCTTCTTATTGACGATGAAACACAGAAATTGCATGGGAAAAAAATTGAAAAGGCACAACGCCGCCTTAAGTACAAGAAAACTGACTCTTCTTACTGTCTATGATTTCAACATTTCCCGTGAGACCAGTTTTAGTTTCCGATGCTTCACTATATGTTTACGGTATCCCTTGGACCTTCTTATTGATGATGAAACACAGAAAGTGCATCGGATTTAAATACAAAAGCCCAATGCCGACTTAAGTACAAGAGAAACGACTCTTCTTACTGTCTATGTTTTGAACCATTCCTGTAACATTAGTTCTAGATTCCGATGCTTCACTTCAGGTTTACTGTATCCCACTGACATTCTTATTGACGATGAAACACAGAAATTGCATCGGAAATAAATACAAAAGGCCCAATGCCATCTCAAGTACAAGAAGACTGGCTCTTCTTACTGTCTATGATTTGAACCATTCCAGTGACACTAGTTACAGATTCCGATCCTTCACTTCAGGTTTACTGTATCCCTCTGACCTTCTTATTGACGATGAAACACAGAAATTGCATCGGAATTGAATATAAAAGGCACAATGCCTATTAAGTTCATGAAAACTGATTCTTCTTACTATCTATGTTTTGAACCATTCCAGTGACACTAGTTATAGATTCCGAAGCTTCACGTCAGGTTCACAGTATACCTCCTTCTTATTGACGATGAAACACTGAAATTCCATCGGAATTAAATACAAAAGGCACAATGCCGGCTTAAGTACAAGAAAACTGACTCTTCTTACTGTCTATGTTTTGAACCATTTCTGTGACACTAGTTATAGATTCCGATGCTTCACTTCAGGATTGCTGTATCCCTCTGACCTTCGTATTGACGATGAAACACAGAAATTGCATCGGAATTAAATACAAAAGGCACAACGCCGCCTTAAGTACAAGAAAACTGACTCTTCTTACTGTCTATGATTTCAACATTTCCCGTGAGACCAGTTTTAGTTTCCGATGCTTGACTATATGTTTACTGTATCCCTTGGACCTTCTTATTGACGATGAAACACAGAAATTGCATCGGAATTAAATAGAAAAGGCAAAATGCGGACTTAAGTTCAAGAAAACTGACTCTTCTTACTGTGTATGTTTTGAACCATTCCTGTGACACTAGTTATAGATTCCGATGCTTCACTTCAGGTATACTGTATTTCTCTGACCTTCTTATTGTCGATGAAACACAGAAATTGCATCGGAATTAAATACAAAAGGCACAATGCCGACTCAAGTACAAGAAGACTGGCTCTTCTTACTGTCTATGGTCTGAAACTTTCCTGTGAGACCGGTTTTAGAATCCAATGCTTCACTTCAGGTTTACTGTATCCCTTGGATCTTCTTATTGACGACAAAACACAGAAATTGCATCGGAATTAAATAGAAAAGGTACAATGCCGACTTAAGTACAAGAAAACTGACTCTTCTTACTGTCTATGTTTTGAACCATTCCTGTGACGCTAGTTACACATTCCGATGCTTCACTTCAGGTTTACTGTATCCCTCTGACCTTCTTATTGACGATGTAACACAGAAATTTCAGCGGAATTAAATACAAAAGGCAAAAAGCAGACTTATGTACAAGACAACTGATTCTTCTTACTCTCTTTGCTTTGAACCATTCCTGTGACCCTAGTTATACATTTCGATGCTTCACTTCAGGTTAACTGTATCCCTCTGACCTTCTTATTGACGATGAAACACAGAAATTGCATCGGAATTAAATACAAAAGGCACAATGCCGACTTAAGTAACAGAAGACTACCTCTTCTTACTGTCTATGTTTTGAACCAATCCTGTAACACTAGTTATAGATTCCGATGCTTCACTTCGCGTTTACTGTATCCCTCTGACCTTTTTATTGACGATGAAACACAGCAATTGCATCGGAGATAAATACATAGGCACAATGCCGACTCAAATACAAGAAGGCTGGCTCTTCTTACTGTCTATGCTTTGAACCCTTGCTGTGACACTAGTTATAGATTCCGATGCTTCACTTGAGGTTTACTGTATCCCTCAGGCCTTCATATTGACGATGAAACACAGAAATTGCATCGGAATTAAATAGAAAAAGGCACAATGCCGACTTAAGTACAAGAAAACTGACTCTTCTTACTGTCTATGTTTTGACCCATACTCGTGACAATAGTTATAGATTCCGATGCTTAACTTCAGGTTTACTGTATCCCTCTGACCTTCTTATTGACGATGAAACACGGAAATTGCATGGGAATTAAATACAAAAGGCACAATGCTGACATAAGTACAAGAAAACTGACTCTTCTTACTGTCTTTGTTCTGAACCATACCTGTGACACTAGTTATAGATTCCGATGCTTCACTGCAGGTTCACTGTATCCCTGTGACCTTCTTATTGACGATGAAACACTGAAATTCCATCGGAATTAAATACAAAAGGCACAATGCCGACTTAGGTACAAGAAATCTGACTCTTCTTACTGTATATGTTGTGAACCACTCCTGTGACACTAGTTATAGATTCCGATGCTTCACTTCAGGTTTACTGTATGCCTCTGACCTGCTTAGTGACGATGAAACACAGAATTTGCATTGGAATTAAATACAAAACTCACAATGCCGACTTAAGTACAAGAAAACAGACTCTTCTTACTGTCTATGTTTTGAACCATTCATGTGACACTAGTTATAGATTCCGATGCTTCACTTCAGGTTTACTGTATCCCTCTGACTTCTTATTGACGATGAAACGCAGAAATTGGAATTGGAATTAAATACAAAAGGCACAATGCCGACTTAAGTACAAGAAAACTGACTCTTCTTACTGTCTATGTTTTGAACCATTCCTGTGACACTAGTTATAGATTCCGATGCTTCAATCAGAATTACTGTATGCCTCTGACCTTCTTATTGACTATGAAACACTGAAATTGCATCGGAATTAAATTCAAAAGGCACAATGCCGAATTAAGTACAAGAAAACTGACTCTTCTTACTGTCTATGTTTTGAACCATTCCTGTGACACTAGTTATGGATTCCGATACTGCACTTATGGTTTACTGTATCCCACTGACCTTGTTATTGACGATGAAACACAGAAATTGAATCGGAATTAAATGCAAAATGCACAATGCTGTTCTTAAGTACAAGAAAACTGACTCTTCTTACTGTCTATGTTTTGAACCATTCATGTGACACTCGTTATAGATTCCGATGCTTTACTTCAGGTTTACTTTATCCCTCTGACCTTCTTATTGACGATGAAACACAGAAATTGCTTCGGAATTAATAACAAAATGCACAATGCCGACTTCAGTACAAGATAACTGACTCTTCTTACCGTCTATGATTTGAACCATTCCGGTGACACTACTTATAGATTCCGATGCTTCACTTCAGGTTTACTGTATCCCTCCGCCCATCTCATTGACGATGAAACACAGAAATTGCATGGGAATTAAATACAAAAGGCACAATGCCGACTTAAGTACAAGAAATCTGACTCTTCTTACTGTCTATGATTTGAACCATTCCTTTGACACTAGTTATCGATTCCGATGCTTCACTTCAGGTTTACTGTATCGCTCTGACCCTCTTATTGACGATGAAACACAGAAATTGCATCGGATTTAAATACAGAAGGCACAATGCCGAATTAAGTACAAGAAAACTGACTCTTCTTACTGTCTATGTTTTGAACTATTCCTGTGACACTAGTTATAGATTCCGATGCTTTACTTCAGTTTAACTGTATCCCTCTGACCTTCTTATTGACGATGAAACAAAGAAATTGCTTCGGAATTAATAACAAAATGCACAATGCCGACTTAAGTACAAAATAACTGACTCTTCTTACTGTCTATGATTTGAACCATTCCGGTGACACTACTTATAGATTCTGATGCTTCACTTCAGGTTTACTGTATCCCTCCGCCCTTCTCATTGACGATGAAACACAGAAATTGCATCGGAATTAAATACAAAAGGCACAATGCCGACTTAAGTACAAGAAAACTGACTCTTCTTACTGTCTATGTTTTGAACCATTCCTGTGACACTAGTTATAGATTCCGATGCTTCAATCAGAATTACTGTATGCCTCTGACCTTCTTATTGACTATGAAACACTGAAATTGCATCGTAATTAAATACAAAAGGCATAATGCCGACTTAAGTACAAGAAAACTGACTCTTCTTATTCTCTATGTTTTGAACCATTCCTGTGACACTAGTTATAGATTCCGATGCTGCACTTATGGTTTACTGTATCCCACTGACCTTGTTATTGACGATGAAACACAGAAATTGTATCGGAATTAAATGCAAAATGCACAATGCTGTACTAAAGTACAAGAAAACTGACTCTTCTCACTGTCTATGTTTTGAACCATTCATGTGACACTAGTTATAGATTCCAATGCTTCACTTCAGGTTCACTGTATCCCTCTGACCTTATTATTGATGATGAAACACTTAAATTGCATCGGAATTAAATACAAAAGTCACAAAGCCGACTTAAGTACCAGAAAACTGACTCTTCTTACTGTCTATGCTTTGAACCATTCCTGTGACACTTGTTATAGATTGCGATGCTTCACTTCAGGTTTACTGTATCCCTCTGACCTCTTTATTGACGATGAAACACAGATATTGCATCGGAATTAAATACAAAAGGCACAATGCCGACTTAAGTACAAGAAAACTGACTCTTCTTACTGTCTATGTTTTGAACCATTCATGCGACACTCGTTATAGATTCCGATGCTTTACTTCAGGTTTACTGTATCCCTTTGACCTTCGTATTGACAATGAATTACAGAAATTGCTTCGTAATTAATAACAAAGTGCACAATGCCGACTTAAGTACAAGATAACTGACTCTTCTTATCGTCTACGATTTGAACCATTCCGGTGACACCACTTATAGATTCCGATGCTTCACTTCAGGTTTACTGTATCCCTCTGCCCTTCTCATTGACGATGAAACACAGAAATTGCATCGGAATTAAATACAAAATGCACAATGCCGACTTAAGTACAAGAAATCTGACTCTTCTTACTGTCTATGATTTGAACCATTCCTGTGACACTAGTTATCGATTCCGATGCTTCACTTCAGGTTTACTGTATCGCTCTGACCGTCTTATTGACGATGAAACACAGAAATTGCATCGGAATTAAATACAAAAGGCACAATGCCGAATTAAGTACAAGAAAACTGACTCTTCTTACTGTCTATGTTTTGAACTATTCCTGTGACACTAGTTATAGATTCCGATGCTTCACTTCAGGTTAACTGTATCCCTCTGACCTTCTTATTGACGATGAAACACAGAAATTGCATCGGAATTAAATATAAAAGGCACAATGCCGACTTAAGTACAAGAAGACTGACTCTTCTTACTGTCTATGTTTTGAACCAATCCTGTGACACTAGTTATAGATTCCGATGCTTCACTTCTGTTTTACTATATCCCACTGACCTTCTTATTTACGATGAAACACAGAAATTGCATCGGAATTAAATACAAAAGGCACAATGCCGACTCAAGTACAAGAAGACTGGCCCTTCTTACTGTCTACGCTTTGAACCATTCCTGTGACACTAGTCATAGATTCCGATGCTTCACTTCAGGTTTACTGTATCCCTCTGACCTTTTTATTGACGATGAAACACAGCAATTGCATCGGAATTATATACATAGGCACAATGCCGACTCAATTACAAGAAGACTTGCTCTTCTTACTGTCTATGTTTGAACCATTCCTGTGACACTAGTTATAGATTCCGATGCTTCACTTCAGGTTTACTGTATCCCTCTGACCTTCTTATTGACGATGAAACACAGAAAATGCATCGGAATTAAATAGAAAAGGCACAATGCCGACTTAAGTACAAGAAAACTGACTCTTCTTACTGTCTACGTTTTGACCCATACTCGTGACACTAGTTATAGATTCCGATGCTTCACTTCAGGTTTACTGTATCCCTCTGACCTTCTTATTGACGATGAAACACCGAAATTGCATCGGAATTGAATACAAATGCACAATGCCGACTTAAGTACAAGAGAACTGACTCTTCTTACTGTCTATGTTTTGAACCATTCCTGTAACATTAGTAATAGATTCCGATGCTTCACTTCAGGTTTACTGTATCCCACTGACATTCTTATAGACGATGAAACACAGAAATTGCATCGGAATTAAATACAAAAGCCACAATGCTAACTCAAGTACAAGAAGACTGGCTCTTCTTACTGTCTATGCTTTGAACCATTCCTGTGACACTAGTTATAGATTCCGATGTTTCACTTCAGGTTTACTGTATCCCTCTGACCTTCTTATTTACGATGAAACAAAGAAATTGCTTCGGAATTAATAACAAAATGCACAATGCCGACTTAAGTACAAAATAACTGACTCTTCTTACTGTCTATGATTTGAACCATTCCGGTGACACTACTTATAGATTCTGATGCTTCACTTCAGGTTTACTGTATCCCTCCGCCCTTCTCATTGACGATGAAACACAGAAATTGCATCGGAATTAAATACAAAAGGCACAATGCCGACTTAAGTACAAGAAAACTGACTCTTCTTACTGTCTATGTTTTGAACCATTCCTGTGACACTAGTTATAGATTCCGATGCTTCAATCAGAATTACTGTATGCCTCTGACCTTCTTATTGACTATGAAACACTGAAATTGCATCGGAATTAAATACAAAAGGCATAATGCCGACTTAAGTACAAGAAAACTGACTCTTCTTATTCTCTATGTTTTGAACCATTCCTGTGACACTAGTTATAGATTCCGATGCTGCACTTATGGTTTACTGTATCCCACTGACCTTGTTATTGACGATGAAACACAGAAATTGTATCGGAATTAAATGCAAAATGCACAATGCTGTACTAAAGTACAAGAAAACTGACTCTTCTCACTGTCTATGTTTTGAACCATTCATGTGACACTAGTTATAGATTCCAATGCTTCACTTCAGGTTCACTGTATCCCTCTGACCTTATTATTGATGATGAAACACTTAAATTGCATCGGAATTAAATACAAAAGTCACAAAGCCGACTTAAGTACCAGAAAACTGACTCTTCTTACTGTCTATGCTTTGAACCATTCCTGTGACACTTGTTATAGATTGCGATGCTTCACTTCAGGTTTACTGTATCCCTCTGACCTCTTTATTGACGATGAAACACAGATATTGCATCGGAATTAAATACAAAAGGCACAATGCCGACTTAAGTACAAGAAAACTGACTCTTCTTACTGTCTATGTTTTGAACCATTCATGCGACACTCGTTATAGATTCCGATGCTTTACTTCAGGTTTACTGTATCCCTTTGACCTTCGTATTGACAATGAATTACAGAAATTGCTTCGTAATTAATAACAAAATGCACAATGCCGACTTAAGTACAAGATAACTGACTCTTCTTATCGTCTACGATTTGAACCATTCCGGTGACACCACTTATAGATTCCGATGCTTCACTTCAGGTTTACTGTATCCCTCTGCCCTTCTCATTGACGATGAAACACAGAAATTGCATCGGAATTAAATACAAAATGCACAATGCCGACTTAAGTACAAGAAATCTGACTCTTCTTACTGTCTATGATTTGAACCATTCCTGTGACACTAGTTATCGATTCCGATGCTTCACTTCAGGTTTACTGTATCGCTCTGACCGTCTTATTGACGATGAAACACAGAAATTGCATCGGAATTAAATACAAAAGGCACAATGCCGAATTAAGTACAAGAAAACTGACTCTTCTTACTGTCTATGTTTTGAACTATTCCTGTGACACTAGTTATAGATTCCGATGCTTCACTTCAGGTTAACTGTATCCCTCTGACCTTCTTATTGACGATGAAACACAGAAATTGCATCGGAATTAAATATAAAAGGCACAATGCCGACTTAAGTACAAGAAGACTGACTCTTCTTACTGTCTATGTTTTGAACCAATCCTGTGACACTAGTTATAGATTCCGATGCTTCACTTCTGTGTTACTATATCCCACTGACCTTCTTATTTACGATGAAACACAGAAATTGCATCGGAATTAAATACAAAAGGCACAATGCCGACTCAAGTACAAGAAGACTGGCCCTTCTTACTGTCTACGCTTTGAACCATTCCTGTGACACTAGTCATAGATTCCGATGCTTCACTTCAGGTTTACTGTATCCCTCTGACCTTTTTATTGACGATGAAACACAGCAATTGCATCGGAATTATATACATAGGCACAATGCCGACTCAATTACAAGAAGACTTGCTCTTCTTACTGTCTATGTTTGAACCATTCCTGTGACACTAGTTATAGATTCCGATGCTTCACTTCAGGTTTACTGTATCCCTCTGACCTTCTTATTGACGATGAAACACAGAAAATGCATCGGAATTAAATAGAAAAGGCACAATGCCGACTTAAGTACAAGAAAACTGACTCTTCTTACTGTCTACGTTTTGACCCATACTCGTGACACTAGTTATAGATTCCGATGCTTCACTTCAGGTTTACTGTATCCCTCTGACCTTCTTATTGACGATGAAACACCGAAATTGCATCGGAATTGAATACAAATGCACAATGCCGACTTAAGTACAAGAGAACTGACTCTTCTTACTGTCTATGTTTTGAACCATTCCTGTAACATTAGTTATAGATTCCGATGCTTCACTTCAGGTTTACTGTATCCCACTGACATTCTTATAGACGATGAAACACAGAAATTGCATCGGAATTAAATACAAAAGCCACAATGCTAACTCAAGTACAAGAAGACTGGCTCTTCTTACTGTCTATGCTTTGAACCATTCCTGTGACACTAGTTATAGATTCCGATGTTTCACTTCAGGTTTACTGTATCCCTCTGACCTTCTTATTGACGATGAAACACCGAAATTGCATCGGAATTGAATAGAAAAGGCACAATGCCGATTAAGTACATGAAAACCGATTCTTCTTACTATCTATGCTTTGAACCATTCCTGTGACACTAGTTATAGATTCCGATGCTTCACTTCAGGTTTACTCTATCCCTCTGACCTTCTTATTGACGATGAAACACAGAAATTGCATCGGAATTAAATAGAAAAGGCACAATGCCGACTTAACTACAAGAAAACTGACTCTTCTTACTGTCTATGATTTGACCCATACTCGTGACAATAGTTATAGATTCTGATGCTTCACTTCAGGTTTACTGTATCCCTCTGACCTTCTTATTGACGATGAAACACGGAAATTGCATCGGAATTAAATACAAAAGGCACAATGCCGACTTAAGTACAAGAAAACTGACTCCTCTTATTGTCTATGTTTGAACCATTCCTGTGACACTAGTTGTAGATTCCGAAGCTGCACTTCAGGTTTATTGTATCCCTCTGACCTTCTAATTGACGATGAAACACAGAAATTGCAACGGAATTAAAATACAAAAGGCATAATGCTGACATAAGTACAAGAAAACTGACTCTTCTTACTGTCTTTGTTCTGAACCATTCCTGTGACACTAGTTATAGGTTCCGTTGCTTCACTTCAGGAATACAGTATGCCTCTGACCACCTTACTGACGATGAAACACAGAAATTGCATCGGAATTAAATACAAAAGGCACAATGCCGACTTAAGTACAAAAAAACTGACTCTTCTTACTGTCTATGTTTTGAACCATTACTGTGACTCTAACTATAGATTCCGATGCTTCACTTCAGGTTTACTGTATCCCTCTGACCTTCTTATTGACGATGAAACACTGAAATTGCATCGGAATTAAATACAAAAGACACAATGCCGACTTAAGTTCAAGAAAACTGACTCTTCTTACTGTCTATGTTTTGAACCATTCCTGTGACACTAGTTATAGATTCCGATGCTTCAATCTGAATTACTGTATGCCTCTGACCTTCTTATAGACTATGAAACACTGAAATTGCATCGGAATTGAATACAAAAGGCACAATGCCGACTTAAGTACAAGAATATTGACTCTTCTTACTGTCTATGTTTTAAACCATTCCTGTGACACTAGTTATAGATTCCGATGCTGCACTTATGGTTTACTGTATCCCACTGACTTTGTTATTGACGATGAAACACAGAAATTGTATCGGAATTAAATGCAAAAGGCACAATGCTGTACTTAAGTACAAGAAAACTGACTCTTCTCACTGTCTATGTTTTGAACCATTCATGTGACACTAGTTATAGATTCCGATGCTGCACTTCAGGTTTACTGTATCCCTCTGACCTTCTAATTGACAATGAAACACAGAAATTGCATCGGAATGAAATACAAAGGCACAATGCCGACTTAAGTACAAGAAAACTGACTCTTCTTACTGTCTATGTTTTGAACCATTCCTGTGACACTAGTTATAGATTCCAATGCTTCACTTCAGGTTTACTGTATCCCTCTGACCCTCTTATTGACTATGAAACACAGAAATTGCATAGGAATTAAATACAAAAGTCACAATGCCGACATAAGTACAAGAAAACTGACTCTTCTTACTGTCTATGATTTGAACCATTCCTGTGACACTAGTTATAGATTCCGATGCTTCACTTCAGGTTCACTGTATCCCTCTGACCTTCTTATTGATGATGAAACACTGAAATTGCATCGGAATTAAATACAAAAGGCACAATGCCGACTTAAGTGGAAGAAAACTGACTCTTCTTACTGTCTATGCTTTGAACCATTCCTGTGACACTTGTTATAGATTCCGATGCTTCACTTCAAGTTTACTGTATGCCTCTGACCTTCTTATTGACGATGAACCACAGAAATTGCATCGGAATTAAATACAAAAGGCACAATGCCGACTTAAGTACAAAAAAACTGACTCTTCTTACTGTCTATGTTTTGAACCATTACTGTGACTCTAACTATAGATTCCGATGCTTCACTTCAGGTTTACTGTATCCCTCTGACCTTCTTATTGATGATGAAACACAGAAATTGCATCGGAATTAAATGGAAAAGGGCCAATGCCGAATTAAGTACAAGAAAACTGACTCTTCTGACTGTCTATGTTTTGAACCATTCCTGTGACACTAGTTATAGATTCCGATGCTTCAATCTGAATTACTGTATGCCTCTGACCTTCTTATAGACTATGAAACACTGAAATTGCATCGGAATTGAATACAAAAGGCACAATGCCGACTTAAGTACAAGAATATTGACTCTTCTTACTGTCTATGTTTTAAACCATTCCTGTGACACTAGTTATAGATTCCGATGCTGCACTTATGGTTTACTGTATCCCACTGACTTTGTTATTGACAATGAAACACAGAAATTGCATCGGAATGAAATACAAAGGCACAATGCCGAGTTAAGTACAAGAAAACTGACTCTTCTTACTGTCTATGTTTTGAACCATTCCTGTGACACTCGTTATAGATTCCGGTGCCTTACTTCAGGTTTACTGTATCCCTCTGACCTCCGTATTGACGATGAAACACAGAAATTGCTTCGGAATTGAATCCAAATGCACAATACCGACTTAAGTACAAGAAAACTGACTCTGCTTATTGTCTATGTATTGAACCATTTCTGTGACACTATTTATAGATTCCGATGCTTCACTTCAGGTTCACTGTAAGCCTCTGACCTTCTTAGTGACGATGAAACACAGAATTTGCTTCGGAATTAAATACAAAAGGCACAATGCCGACTTAAGTACAAGATAACTGACTCTTCTTACTGTCTATGTTTTGAACCATTCCTGTGACACTAGTTACAGATTCCGATGCTTCACTTCTGGTTTACTGTTTCCCTCTGACCTTCTTATTGACGATGAAACACAGAAATTAAATTGGAAATAAATACAAAAGGCACAATGCTGACTTAAGTACAAGAAAACTGACTCTTCTTACTGTCTATGTTTTGAACCATTCCTGTGACACTAGTTATAGATTCCGATGCTTCACTTCAGGTTTACTGTATCCCTCTGACCTTCTTTTTGACGATGAAACACAGAAATTGCATCGGAATTAAATACAAAAGGCACAATGCCGACTTAAGTACAAGAAAACTGACTCTTCTTACTGTCTATGTTTGAACCATTCCTGTGACACTAGTTATAGATTTCGGTGCTTCACTTCAGGTTCACTGTATCCCTCTGACCTTCTTATTGACGATGAAACACCGAAATTGCATCGGAATTAAATACAAAAGGCACAATGCCGACTTAAGTACAAGAAAACTGACTCTTCTTACTGTCTATGTTTTGAACCATTCCTGTGAAACTAGTAATAGATTCCGAAGCTTCACTTCAGGTTTACTGTATGCCTCTGACTTTTTTATTGACTGTGAAACACTGACATTGCATCGGAATTAAATACAAAAGGCACAATGCCGACTTATGTACAAGAAAACTGACTCTTGTTACTGTCTATGTTTTGAACCATTCCTGTGACACTAGTTATAGATTCCGATGCTTCACTTCAGGTTTACTGTGTCCTCTGTCCTTCTTTTTGACGATGAAACACAGAAATTGCATCGGAATTAAATACAAAAGGCACAATGCGGACTTTAGTACAAGAAAACTGGCTGTTCTTACTGTCTATGATTGAACCATTCCTGTGACACTAGTTATAGATTCCGATGCTTCACTTCAGGTTTGCTGTATCCCTCTGACCTTCTTATTGACAATGAAACACAGAAATTGCATCGGATTTAAATACAAAAGGCACAATGCCGACTTAAGTACAAGAAAACTGACTCTTCTTACTGTCTATGTTTGAACCATTCCTGTGACACTAGTTATAGATTTCGGTGCTTCACTTCAGGTTCACTGTATCCCTCTGACCTTCTTATTGACGATGAAACACCGAAATTGCATCGGAATTAAATACATAAGGCACAATGCCGACTTATGTACAAGAAAACTGACCCTTCTTACTGTCTATGTTTTGAACCATTCCTGTGACACTAGTAATAGATTCCGAAGCTTCACTTTAGGTTTACTGTATGCCTCTGACTTTTTTATTGACTGTGAAACACTGAAATTGCATCGGAATTAAATACAAAAGGCACAATGCCGACTTATGTACAAGAAAACTGACTCTTGTTACTGTCTATGTTTTGAACCATTCCTGTGACACTAGTTATAGATTCCGATGCTTCACTTCAGGTTTACTGTGTCCCTCTGTCCTTCTTTTTGACGATGAAACACAGAAATTGCATCGGAATTAAATACAAAAGGCACAATGCGGACTTTAGTACAAGAAAACTGACTGTTCTTACTGTCTATGATTGAACCATTCCTGTGACACTAGTTATAGATTCCGATGCTTCACTTCAGGTTTACTGTTTCCCTCTGACCTTCTTATTGACGATGAAACACAGAAATTGCATCGGAATTAAAACAAAAGGTACAATGCCGACTTAAGTACAAGAAAACTGACTCTTCTTACCGTCTATGATTTGAACCATTCATGTGACACTCGTTATAGATTCCGGTGCCTTACTTCAGGTTTACTGTATCCCTCTGACCTCTGTATTGGCGATGAAACACAGAAATTGCTTCGGAATTGAATACTAAAGGCACAATGCCAACTTAAATACAAGATTACTGACTCTTCTCACTGTCTGTGGTTTGAACCATTCCTGTTACACTAGTTATAGATTCCGATGCTTCACTGCAGGTTTACTGTATCCCTCGGACCTTCTTATTGACGATGAAACACAGAAATTGCATCGGAATTAAAAATAAAATGCACAATGCCGACTTAAGTACAAGAAAACTGACTCTTCTTGCTGTCTATATTTTGAACCGTCCCTGTGACACTAGTTATAGATTCCGATGCTTCACTTCAGGTTTACTGTATCCCTCTGACCTTCTTATTGACGATGAAACACAGAAATTGCATGGGAATTAAATACAGAAGGCACAAGAAGGACTTAAGTACAAGGAAACTGACTTTTCTTACTATCCATGTTTTGAACCATTCCTTTGACACTAGTTATAGATTCCGATGCTTCACTTCATGTTCACTGTATGCCTCTGACCTTCTTAGTGACGATGAAACACAGAATTTGCTTCGGAATTAAATACAAAAGGCACAATGCCGACTTAAGTGCAAGAAAACTGACTCTTCTTACTGTCTATGTTTTGAACCATTCCTGTGACACTAGTTATAGATTCCGATGCTTCACTTCAGGGTTACTGTATTCCACTGACCTTCTTATTGACGATGAAACACAGAAATTGCATCGGAATTAAATACAAAAGGCACAATGCCGAATTAAGTACAAGATAACTGACTCTTCTTACTGTCTATGTTTTGAACCATTCCTGTGACACTAGTTATAGATTCCGATGCTTCACTTCTGGTTTACTGTTTCCCTCCGACCTTCTTATTGACGATGAAACACAGAAATTCCATTGGAATTAAATACAAAAGGCACAATGCTGACTCATGTACAAGAAAACTGACTTTTCTTACTGTCTATGTTTTGAACCATTCCTGTGACACTAGTTCTAGATTCCGATGCTTCACTTCAGGTTTACTGTATCCCTCTGACCTTCTTTTTACGATGAAACACAGAAATTGCATCGGAATTAAATACAAAAGGCACAATGCCGACTTAAGTACAAGAAAACTGACTCTTCTTACATTCTATGTTTGAACCATTGCTGCGACACTAGTTATAGACTCCGATGCTTCACTTCAGGTTTGCTGTATCCCTCTGACCTTCTTATTGACGATGAAACACAGAAATTGCATCGGATTTAAATACAAAAGGCACAATGCCGACTTAAGTACAAGAAAACTGACTCTTCTTACTGTCTATGTTTGAACCATTCCTGTGACACTAGTTATAGATTCCGGTGCTTCACTTCAGGTTCACTGTATCCCTCTGACCTTCTTATTGACGATGTAACACCGAAATTTCATCGGAATTAAATACAAAAGGCACAATGCCGACTTAAGTACAAGAAAACTGACTCTTCTTACTGTCTATGATTTGAACCATTCATGTGACACTCGTTATAGATTCCGGTGCCTTACTTCAGGTTTACTGTATCTCTCTGACCTCCGTATTGACGATGAAACACAGAAATTGCTTCGGAATTGAATACAAAAGGCACAATGCCGACTTAAGTACAAGAAAACTGACTCTTCTTACATTCTATGTTTGAACCATTGCTGCGACACTAGTTATAGATTCCGATGCTTCACTTCAGGTTTACGGTATCCCTCTGACCTTCTTAGTGACGATGAAACACAGAAATTGCATCGGAATTAAATACAAAAGGCACAATGCCGACTTAAGTACAAGGAAACTGACTCTTCTTACTGTCTATGGTTCAAATGGCTCTGAGCACTATGGGACTCAACTGCTGTGGTCATAAGTCCCCTAGAACTTAGAACTACTTAAACCTAACTAACCTAAGGACAGCACACAACACCCAGCCATCACGAGGCAGAGAAAATCCCTGACCCCGCCGGGAGTCGAACCCGGGAACCCGGGCGTGGGAAGCGAGAACGCTACCGCACGACCACGAGATGCGGGCTTACTGTCTATGTTTTGAACCATTCCTGTGACACTAGTTATAGATTCCAATGCTTCACTTCAGGGTTACTGTATCCCACTGACCTTCTTATTGACGATGAAACACAGAAATTGCATCAGAATTAAATACAAAAGGCACAATGCCGACATAAGTACAAGAAAACTGACTCTTATTACTGTCTATGTTTTGAACCATTCCTGTGACACTAGTTATAGATTCCGATGCTTCACTTCAGGTTCACTGTATGCCTCTGACCTTCTTAGTGACGATGAAGCACAGAATTTGCTTCGGAATTAAATACAAAAGGCACAATGCCGACTTAAGTACAAGATAACTGACTCTTCTTACTGTCTATGTTGTGAACCATTCCTGTGACACTAGTTATAGATTCCGATGCTTCACTTCTGGTTTACTGTTTCCCTCTGACCTTCTTATTGACGATGAAACACAGATATTCCATTGGAATTAAATACAAAAGGCACAAAGCTGACTTAAGTACAAGAAAGCTGACTCTTCTTACTGTCTATGTTTTGAACCATTCCTGTGACACTAGTTATAGATTCCGATGCTTCACTTCAGGTTTACTGTATCCCTCTGACCTTCTTATTCACGATGAAACACAGAAATTGCATCGGAATTAAAACAAAAGGTACAATGCCGACTTAAGTACAAGAAAACTGACTCTTCTTACTGTCTATGATTTGAACCATTCATGTGAAACTCGTTATAGATTCCGGTGCCTTACATCAGGTTTACTGTATCCCTCTGACCTCCGTATTGACGATGAAACACAGAAATTGCTTCGGAATTGAATACAAAAGGCACAATGCCGACTTAAGTACAAGATTACTGACTCTTCTCACTGTCTGTGGTTTGAACCATTCCTGTTACACTAGTTATAGATTCCGATGTTTCATTTCAGGTTTACTGTATCCCTCTGACCTTCTTTATGACGATGAAACACAGAAATTGCATCGGAATTAAATACAAAAGGCACAATGCCGACTTAAGTACAAGGAAACTGACTCTTCTTACTGTCTATGTTTTGAACCATTCCTGTGACACTAGTTATAGATTCCGATGCTGCACTTCAGGGTTACTGTATTCCATTGACCTTCTTATTGACGATGAAACACAGAAATTGCATCGGAATTAAATACAAAAGGCACAATGCCGAATTAAGTACAAGAAAACTGACTCTTCTTACTGTCTATGTTTTGAACCATTCCTGTGACACTAGTTATAGATTCCGATGCTTCACTTCAGGTTCACTGTATGCCTCTGACCTTCTTAGTGACGATGAAACACAGAATTTGCTTCGGAATTAAATACAAAAGGCACAATGCCGACTTAAGTACAAGATAACTGACTCTTCTTACTGTCTATGTTTTGAACCACTCATGTGACACTAGTTATGGATTCCGATGCTTCCCTTCAGGTTTACTGTATCACTCTGACCTTCTTTTTGACGATGAAACACAGAAATTGCATCGGAATTAAATACAAAAGGCACAATGCCGACTTAAGTACAAGGAAACTGACTCTTCTTACTGTCTATGTTTTGAACCATTCCTGTGACACTAGTTACAGATTCCGATGCTTCACTTCAGGTTCACTGTATGCCTCTGACCTTCTTACTGACGATGAAACACAGAATTTGCTTCGGAATTAAATACAAAAGGCACAATGCCGACTTAAGTACAAGATAACTGACTTTTCTTACTGTCTATGTTTTGAACCATTCCTGTGACACTAGTTATAGATTCCGATGCTTCACTTCAGGTTCACTGTATCCCTCTGACCTACCTATTGACGATGATACACCGAAATTGCATCGGAATTAAATACAAAAGGCACAATGCCGACTTAAGTACAAGAAAACTGACTCTTCTTACTGTCTATGTTTGAACCATTCCTGTGTCACTAGTAATAGATTCCGATGCTTCACTTCAGGTTTACTGTATGCCTCTGACTTTCTTATTGACTGTGAAACACTGAAATTGCATCGGAATTAAATACAATAGGCACAATGCCGACTTAAGTACGAGAAAACTGACTCTTCTTACTGTCTATGCTTCGAACCATTCCTGTGACACTAGTTATAGGTTCCAATAATTCACTTGAGGTTTACTGTATCCCTCTGACCTTCTTATTGACGATGAAACACAGAAATTGCATCGGAATTAAATACAAAAGGCACAAAGCCGACTTAAGTACAAGAAAACTGACTCTTCTTACTGTCTATTTTTTGAACCATTCATGTGACACTCGTTATAGATTCCGATGCTTCACTTCCGGTTTACTGTATCCCTCTGTCCTTCTTATCGACGATGAAACACAGAAATTGCATCGGAATTAAATACAATAGGCACAATGCCGACTTAAGTACAAGAAAACTGACTCTTCTTCCTGTCTATGATTTGAACCATTCCTGTGACACTAGTTATAGATTCCGATTCTACACTTCAGGTTTACTGTATCCTTCTGAAGTTCTTATTGATGATGAAACACAGACATTGCATCGGAATTAAATACAAAAGGCACAATTCCGACTTAAGTACAAGAATACTGACTCTTCTTACTGTCTATGTTTTGAACCATTCCTGTGACACTAGTTAAAGATGCCGATGCTTCACTTCAGGTTTACTGTATGCCTCTGACTTTCTTATTGACTATGAAACACTGAAATTGCATCGGAATTACATACAAGAGGCACAATGCCGACTTAACTACAAGAAGACTGACTCTTCTTACTCTCTATGTTTTGGACCATTGCTGTGACACTAGTTATAGATTCCGATGCTTCACTTGAGGTTTACTGTATCCCTCTGACCTTCTTATTGACGATGAAACACAGAAACTGCATCGGAATTAAATACAAAAGGCACAATTCCGACTTAAGTACAAGAAAACTGACTCATCTTACTGTCTATGATTTGAACCATTCCTGTGACACTAGTTATAGATTCCGAAACTTCACTTCAGGTTTACTGTATCCCTCTGACCTTCTTATTGACGATGAAACACAGAAGTTGCATCGGAATTGTATACAAAAGGCACAATGCTGACTTAAGTACAAGATAACTGACTCTTCTTACTGTCTATGCTTTGAACCATTCCTGTGACACTACTTATAGATTCCGATGCTTCACTTCAGGTTCACTGTATCCCTCTGACCTTCTTATTGACGATGAAACACAGAAATTGCATCGGAATTAAATACAAAAGGCACAATGCCGACTTAAGTACAAGAAAACTGACTCTTCTTACTGTCTATGTTATGAACCATTCATGTGACACTCGTTATAGATTCCGATGCTTTACTTCAAGTTTACTGTATCCCTCTGACCTTTTTATTGACGATGAAACACAGATATTGCTTCGGAATTAATAACAAAAGGCACAATGCCGACTGAAGTACAAGATAACTGCCTCTTCTTACCGTCTATGATTTGAACCATTCCTGTGACACTAGTTATAGATTCCGATGCTTCACTTCAGATTTACTGAATCCCTCTGACCTTCTTATTGACGATGAAGTGGTTAGCACACTGGACTCGCATTCGGGAGGACGACGGTTCAATCACGTCTCCGGCCATCCTGATTTAGGTTTTCCGTGATTTCCCTAAATCGCTTCAGGCAAATGCCGGGAAGTTTCCTTTGAAAGGGCACGGCCAATTTCCTTCCCCATCCTTCCCTCCCCCGAGGTTACGCTCCGTCTCTAATGACCTCGTTGCCGACGGGACGTTAAACACTAATATCCTCCTCCTCCTCCTCCTTGACAATGAAACACAGAAATTGGATCGGAATTGAATACAAAAGGCACAATGCCGACTTAAGTACAAGATTACTGACTCTTCTCACTGTCTGTGGTTTTAACCATTCCTGTTACACTAGTTATAGATTCCGATGTTTCATTTCAGGTTTACTGTATCCCTCTGACCTTCTTTATGACGATGAAACACAGAAATTGCATCGGAATTAAATACAAAAGGCACAATGCCGACTTAAGTACAAGGAAACTGACTCTTCTTACTGTCTATGTTTTGAACCATTCCTGTGACACTAGTTATAGATTCCGATGCTGCACTTCAGGGTTACTGTATTCCATTGACCTTCTTATTGACGATGAAACACAGAAATTGCATCGGAATTAAATACAAAAGGCACAATGCCGAATTAAGTACAAGAAAACTGACTCTTCTTACTGTCTATGTTTTGAACCATTCCTGTGACACTAGTTATAGATTCCGATGCTTCACTTCAGGTTCACTGTATGCCTCTGACCTTCTTAGTGACGATGAAACACAGAATTTGCTTCGGTATTAAATACAAAAGGCACAATGCCGACTTAAGTACAAGATAACTGACTCTTCTTACTGTCTATGTTTTGAACCACTCATGTGACACTAGTTATGGATTCCGATGCTTCCCTTCAGGTTTACTGTATCACTCTGACCTTCTTTTTGACGATGAAACACAGAAATTGCATCGGAATTAAATACAAAAGGCACAATGCCGACTTAAGTACAAGGAAACTGACTCTTCTTACTGTCTATGTTTTGAACCATTCCTGTGACACTAGTTACAGATTCCGATGCTTCACTTCAGGTTCACTGTATGCCTCTGACCTTCTTACTGACGATGAAACACAGAATTTGCTTCGGAATTAAATACAAAAGGCACAATGCCGACTTAAGTACAAGATAACTGACTTTTCTTACTGTCTATGTTTTGAACCATTCCTGTGACACTAGTTATAGATTCCGATGCTTCACTTCAGGTTCACTGTATCCCTCTGACCTACCTATTGACGATGAAACACCGAAATTGCATCGGAATTAAATACAAAAGGCACAATGCCGACTTAAGTACAAGAAAACTGACTCTTCTTACTGTCTATGTTTGAACCATTCCTGTGTCACTAGTAATAGATTCCGATGCTTCACTTCAAGTTTACTGTATGCCTCTGACTTTCTTATTGACTGTGAAACACTGAAATTGCATCGGAATTAAATACAAAAGGCACAATGCCGACTTAAGTACGAGAAAACTGACTCTTCTTACTGTCTATGCTTTGAACCATTCCTGTGACACTAGTTATAGGTTCCAATAATTCACTTGAGGTTTACTGTATCCCTCTGACCTTCTTATTGACGATGAAACACAGAAATTGCATCGGAATTAAATACAAAAGGCACAAAGCCGACTTAAGTACAAGAAAACTGACTCTTCTTACTGTCTATTTTTTGAACCATTCATGTGACACTCGTTATAGATTCCGATGCTTCACTTCCGGTTTACTGTATCCCTCTGTCCTTCTTATCGACGATGAAACACAGAAATTGCATCGGAATTAAATACAATAGGCACAATGCCGACTTAAGTACAAGAAAACTGACTCTTCTTACTGTCTATGATTTGAACCATTCCTGTGACACTAGTTATAGATTCCGATTCTACACTTCAGGTTTACTGTATCCTTCTGAAGTTCTTATTGATGATGAAACACAGACATTGCATCGGAATTAAATACAAAAGGCACAATTCCGACTTAAGTACAAGAATACTGACTCTTCTTACTGTCTATGTTTTGAACCATTCCTGTGACACTAGTTAAAGATGCCGATGCTTCACTTCAGGTTTACTGTATGCCTCTGACTTTCTTATTGACTATGAAACACTGAAATTGCATCGGAATTACATACAAGAGGCACAATGCCGACTTAACTACAAGAAGACTGACTCTTCTTACTCTCTATGTTTTGGACCATTGCTGTGACACTAGTTATAGATTCCGATGCTTCACTTGAGGTTTACTGTATCCCTCTGACCTTCTTATTGACGATGAAACACAGAAACTGCATCGGAATTAAATACAAAAGGCACAATTCCGACTTAAGTACAAGAAAACTGACTCATCTTACTGTCTATGATTTGAACCATTCCTGTGACACTAGTTATAGATTCCGATGCTTCACTTCAGGTTTACTGTATCCCTCTGACCTTCTTATTGACGATGAAACACAGAAGTTGCATCGGAATTGTATACAAAAGGCACAATGCTGACTTAAGTACAAGATAACTGACTCTTCTTACTGTCTATGCTTTGAACCATTCCTGTGACACTACTTATAGATTCCGATGCTTCACTTCAGGTTCACTGTATCCCTCTGACCTTCTTATTGACGATGAAACACAGAAATTGCATCGGAATTAAATACAAAAGGCACAATGCCGACTTAAGTACAAGAAAACTGACTCTTCTTACTGTCTATGTTATGAACCATTCATGTGACACTCGTTATAGATTCCGATGCTTTACTTCAAGTTTACTGTATCCCTCTGACCTTTTTATTGACGATGAAACACAGATATTGCTTCGGAATTAATAACAAAAGGCACAATGCCGACTGAAGTACAAGATAACTGCCTCTTCTTACCGTCTATGATTTGAACCATTCCTGTGACACTAGTTATAGATTCCGATGCTTCACTTCAGATTTACTGAATCCCTCTGACCTTCTTATTGACGATGAAGTGGTTAGCACACTGGACTCGCATTCGGGAGGACGACGGTTCAATCACGTCTCCGGCCATCCTGATTTAGGTTTTCCGTGATTTCCCTAAATCGCTTCAGGCAAATGCCGGGAAGTTTCCTTTGAAAGGGCACGGCCAATTTCCTTCCCCATCCTTCCCTCCCCCGAGGTTACGCTCCGTCTCTAATGACCTCGTTGCCGACGGGACGTTAAACACTAATATCCTCCTCCTCCTCCTCCTTGACAATGAAACACAGAAATTGGATCGGAATTAAATACAAAAGTCACAATGCCGACTTAAGTACAAGAAAACTGACTCTTCTTACTGTCTATGTTTTGAACCATTCCTGTGACACTAATTATAGACTCCAATGCTTCACTTCAGGTTTACTGAACCCCTCTGACCTTCTTATTGACGATGAAACACAGAAATTGCATCGGAATTAAATACAAAAGGCACAATGCCGACTTAAGTACAAGAAAACTGACTCTTCTTAATGCCTTGTTTTGAGCCACTCCTGTGTCACTAGTTATAGATTCTGATGCTTCACTTCAGGTTTACAGTATCCCTCTGACCTCCTTATTGACGATGAAACACAGAAATTGCATTGGAATTAAATACAAGAGGCACAATGCCGACTTAAGTACAAGAAAACTGACTTTTCTTACAGTCTATGTTTTGAACCATTCCTGTGACACTACTTATAGATTCCGATGCTTCACTTCAGGTTTACTGTGTCCCTCTGTCCTTCTTATTGACGATGAAACACAGAAATTGCATCGGAATTAAATACAAAAAGCACAATGCCGACTTAAGTACAAGAAAACTGACTCTTCTTACTGTCTATGATTTGAACCATTCCTGTGACACTACTTATAGATTCCGATGCTTCACTTCAGGTTTACTGTGTCCCTCTGTCCTTCTTATTGACGATGAAACACAGAAATTGCATCGGAATTAAATATAAATGGCACAATGCCGACTTAAGTACAAGAAAACTGACTCTTCTTACTGTCTATGATTTGAACTATTCCTGTGACACTAGTTATAGATTCCGATGCTTCACTTCAGGTTTACTGTATCCCTCTGACCTTCTTATTGACGATGAAACACAGAAATTGCATCGGAATTAAAACAAAAGGTTCAATGCCGACTTAAGTACAAGAAAACTGACTCTTCTTACTGTCTATGATTTGAACCATTCATGTGACACTCGTTATAGATTCCGGTGCCTTACTTCTGGTTTACTGTATCCCACTGACCTCCGTATTGACGATGAAACACAGAAATTGCTTCGGAATTGAATACAAAATGCACAATGCCGACTTAAGTACAAGATTACTGACTCTTCTCACTGTCTGTGGTTTGAACCATTCCTGTTACACTAGTTATAGATTCCGATGCTTCACTTCAGGTTTACTGTATCCCTCGGACCTTCTTATTGACGATGAAACACAGAAAGTGCATCGGAATTAAATATAAATTGCACAATGCCGACTTAAGTACAAGAAAACTGACTCTTCTTACTGTCTATATTTTGAACCGGTCCTGTGACACTAGTTATAGATTCCGATGCTTCACTTCCGGTTTACTGTATCCCTCTGACCTTCTTATTGACGATGAAACACAGAAATTGCATTGGAATTAAATACAAAAGGCACAAGGAGGACTTAAGTACAAGGAAACTGACTTTTCTTACTATCCATGATTTGAACCATTCCTGTGACAGTAGTTATTGATTCCGATGCTTCACTTCATGTTTACTGTATGCCTCTGACCTTCGTAGTGAAAATGAAACACAGAGTTTGCTTCGGAATTAAATCCAAACGCACAATGCCGACTTAAGTACAAGAAAACTGACTCTTCTTACTGTCTATGTTTTGAACCATTCCTGTGACACTAGTTATAGATGCCGATGCTTCACTTCAGGTTTACTGTATGCCTCTGACTTTATTATTGACTATGAAACACTGAAATTGCAACGGAATTAAATACAAAAGGCACAATGCCGACTTAAGTACAAGAAAACTGACTCCTCTTACTGTCTATGCTTTGAAACATTCCTGTGACACCAGTTATAGATTCCGATGCTTCACTTCAGGTTTACTGTATGCCTCTGACCTTCTTAGTGACGATGAAACACAGAATTTGTTTCGGAATTAAATACAAAAGGCACAATACAGACTTAAGTACAAGAAAACTGACTCTGCTTATTGTCTATGTATTGAACCATTTCTGTGACACTAGTTATAGATTCCGATGCTTCACTTCAGGTTTACTGAATCCATCTGACCTTCTTATTGACGACGAAACACAGAAATTGCATTGGAATTAAAAACAAAAGGCACAATGCTGACTTAAGTACAAGAAAACTGACTCTTCTCACTGTCTATGTTTGACCCATTCATGTGACACTAGTTATGGATTCCAATGCTTCACTTCAGGTTTACTGTATCCCTCTGACCTTCTTTATGACGATGAAACACAGAAATTGCATCGGAATTAAATACAAAAGGCACAATGCCGACTTACGTACAAGAAAACTGACTCTTCTTACTGTCTATGTTTTGAACCAATCCTGTGACACTAGTTATAGATTCCGATGCTTCACTTCAGGGTTACTGTATCCCTCTAACCTCCTTATTGACGATGAAACACAGAAATTGCATCGGAATTAAATCCAAGAGGCACAATGCCGACTTAAGTACAAGAAAACTGTCTTTTCTAACAGTCTATGTTTTGAACTATTCCTGTGACACTACTTATAGATTCCGATGCTTCACTTCAGGTTTACTGTGTCCCTCTGTCCTTCTTATTGACGATGAAGCACAGAAATTGGATCGGAATTAAATACAAAAAGCACAATGCCGACTTAAGTACAAGAAAACTGACTCTTCTTACTGTCTATGATTTGAACCATTCCTGTGACACTACTTATAGATTCCGATGCTTCACTTCAGGTTTACTGTGTCCCTCTGTCCTTCTTATTGACGATGAAACACAGAAATTGCATCGGAATTAAATATAAAAGGCACAATGCCGACGTAAGTACAAGAAAACTGACACTTCTTACTGTCTATGTTTTGAACCATTCCTGTGACACTACGTATTGATGCCGATGATTCACTTCAGGTTTACTGTATGCCTCTGACTTTCTTATTGACTATGAAACACTGAAATTGCATCGGAATTAAATACAAGAGGCACAACGCCGACTTACCTACAAGAGGACTGACTCTTCTTACTGTCTATGTTTTGAACCATTCCTGTGACACTAGTTATAGATTCCGATGCTTCACTTGATGTTTACTGTATCCCTCTGACCTTCTTATTGACGATGAAACACAGAAATTACATCGGAATTAAATACAAAAGGCACAATGCCGACTTAAGTACAAGAAAACTGACTCCTCTTACTGTCTATGCTTTGAACCATTCCTGTGACACCAGTTATAGATTCCGATGCTTCACTTCACGTTTACTGTATGCCTCCTACCTTCTTAGTGACGATGAAACACAGAATTTGCTTCAGAATTAAATACAAAAGGCACAGTACAGACTTAAGTACAAGAAAACTGACTCTGCTTATTGTCTATGTATTAAACCATTTCTGTGACACTAGTTATAGATTCCGATGCTTCACTTCAGGTTTACTGTATCCCTCTGACCTTCTTATTGACGATGAAACACAGAAATTGCATTGGAATTAAATACAAAAGGCACAATGCAGACTTAAGAACAAGAGAACTGACTCTTTTTACAGTCTATGTTTGAACCATTCATGTGACACTAGTTATGGATTCCAATGCTTCACTTCAGGTTTACTGTATCCCTCTGACCTTCTTTATGACGATGAAACACAGAAATTGCATCGGAATTAAATACAAAAGGCACAATGCTGACTTAAGTACAAGAAAACTGACTCTTCTTACTGTCTATGTTTTGAACCATTCATGTGACACTCGTTATAGATTCCGATGCTTCACTTCCGGTTTACTGTATCCCTCTTTCCTTCTTATTGACGATGAAACACAGAAATTGCATCGGAATTAAATACAATAGGCACAATGCCGACTTAAGTACAAGAAAACTGACTCTTCTTACTGTCTATGATTTGAACCATTCCTGTGACACTAGTTATAGATTCCGATTCTACACTTCAGGTTTACTGTATCCTTCTGAAGTTCTTATTGATGATGAAACACAGACATTGCATCGGAATTAAATACAAAAGGCACAATTCCGACTTAAGTACAAGAATACTGACTCTTCTTACTGTCTATGTTTTGAACCATTCCTGTGACACTAGTTAAAGATGCCGATGCTTCGCTTCAGGTTTACTGTATGCCTCTGACTTTCTTATTGACTATGAAACACTGAAATTGCATCGGCATTAAATACAAGAGGCACAATGACGACTTAACTACAAGAAGACTGACTCTTCTTACTGTCTATGTTTTGGACCATTGCTGTGACACTAGTTATAGATTCCGATGCTTCACTTGAGGTTTACTGTATGCCTCTGACTTTCTTATTGACTATGAAACACTGAAATTGCATCGGAATTAAATACAAGAGGCACAATGCCGACTTAACTACAAGAAGACTGACTCTTCTTACTGTCTATGTTTTGGACCATTGCTCTGACACTAGTTATAGATTCCGATGCTTCACTTGAGGTTTACTGTATCCCTCTGACCTTCTTATTGACGATGAAACACAGAAATTGCATCGGAATTAAATACAAAAGGCACAATGCCGACTTAAGTACAAGAAAACTGACTCTTCTTACTGTCTATGTTTTGAACCATTCATGTGACACTCGTTATAGATTCCGATGCTTTACTTCAAGTTTACTGTATCCCTCTGACCTTTTTATTGACGATGAAACACAGAAATTGCTTCGGAATTAATAACAAAAGGCACAATGCCGACTGAAGTACAAGATAACTGCCTCTTCTTACCGTCTATGATTTGAACCATTCCTGTGACACTAGTTATAGATTCCGATCCTTCACTTCAGGTTTACTGTATCCCTCTGACCTTCTTATTGACGATGAAACACAGAAATTGCATCGGAATTAAAACAAAAGGTTCAATGCCGACTTAAGTACAAGAAAACTGACTCTTCTTACTGTCTATGATTTGAACCATTCATGTGACACTCGTTATAGATTCCGGTGCCTTACTTCTGGTTTACTGTATCCCACTGACCTCCGTATTGACGATGAAACACAGAAATTGCTTCGGAATTGAATACAAAATGCACAATGCCGACTTAAGTACAAGATTACTGACTCTTCTCACTGTCTGTGGTTTGAACCATTCCTGTTACACTAGTTATAGATTCCGATGCTTCACTTCAGGTTTACTGTATCCCTCGGACCTACTTATTGACGATGAAACACAGAAAGTGCATCGGAATTAAATATAAATTGCACAATGCCGACTTAAGTACAAGAAAACTGACTCTTCTTACTGTCTATATTTTGAACCGGTCCTGTGACACTAGTTATAGATTCCGATGCTTCACTTCAGGTTTACTGTATCCCTCTGACCTTCTTATTGACGATGAAACACAGAAATTGCATTGGAATTAAATACAAAAGGCACAAGGAGGACTTAAGTACAAGGAAACTGACTTTTCTTACTATCCATGATTTGAACCATTCCTATGACAGTAGTTATAGATTCCGATGCTTCACTTCATGTTTACTGTATGCCTCTGACCTTCGTAGTGAAAATGAAACACAGAGTTTGCTTCGGAATTAAATCCAAACGCACAATGCCGACTTAAGTACAAGAAAACTGACTCTTCTTACTGTCTATGTTTTGAACCATTCCTGTGACACTAGTTATAGATGCCGATGCTTCACTTCAGGTTTACTGTATGCCTCTGACTTTATTATTGACTATGAAACACTGAAATTGCAACGGAATTAAATACAAAAGGCACAATGCCGACTTAAGTACAAGAAAACTGACTCCTCTTACTGTCTATGCTTTGAAACATTCCTGTGACACCAGTTATAGCTTCCGATGCTTCACTTCAGGTTTACTGTATGCCTCTGACCTTCTTAGTGACGATGAAACACAGAATTTGCTTCGGAATTAAATACAAAAGGCACAATACAGACTTAAGTACAAGAAAACTGACTCTGCTTATTGTCTATGTATTGAACCATTTCTGTGACACTAGTTATAGATTCCGATGCTTCACTTCAGGTTTACTGAATCCATCTGACCTTCTTATTGAGGATGAAACACAGAAATTGCATTGAAATTAAAAACAAAAGGCACAATGCTGACTTAAGTACAAGAAAACTGACTCTTCTCACTGTCTATGTTTGAACCATTCATGTGACACTAGTTATGGATTCCAATGCTTCACTTCAGGTTTACTGTATCCCTCTGACCTTCTTTATGACGATGAAACACAGAAATTGCATCGGAATTAAATACAAAAGGCACAATGCCGACTTACGTACAAGAAAACTGACTCTTCTTACTGTCTAAGTTTTGAACCAATCCTGTGACACTAGTTATAGATTCCGATGCTTCACTTCAGGGTTACTGTATCCCTCTAACCTCCTTATTGACGATGAAACACAGAAATTGCATCGGAATTAAATACAAGAGGCACAATGCCGACTTAAGTACAAGAAAACTGACTCTTCTTACTGTCTATGATTTGAACCATTCCTGTGACACTACTTATAGATTCCGATGCTTCACTTTAGGTTTACTGTGTCCCTCTGTCCTTCTTATTGACGATGAAACACAGAAATTGGATCGGAATTAAATACAAAAAGCACAATGCCGACTTAAGTACAAGAAAACTGACTCTTCTTACTGTCTATGATTTGAACCATTCCTGTGACACTACTTATAGATTCCGATGCTTCACTTCAGGTTTACTGTGTCCCTCTGTCCTTCTTATTGACGATGAATCACAGAAATTGCATCGGAATTAAATATAAAAGGCACAATGCCGACGTAAGTACAAGAAAACTGACACTTCTTACTGTCTATGTTTTGAACCATTCCTGTGACACTACGTATTGATGCCGATGATTCACTTCAGGTTTACTGTATGCCTCTGACTTTCTTATTGACTATGAAACACTGAAATTGCATCGGAATTAAATATAAGAGGCACAACGCCGACTTAACTACAAGAGGACTGACTCTTCTAACTGTCTATGTTTTGAACCATTCCTGTGACACTAGTTATAGATTCCGATGCTTCACTTGATGTTTACTGTATCCCTCTGACCTTCTTATTGACGATGAAACACAGAAATTACATCGGAATTAAATACAAAAGGCACAATGCCGACTTAAGTACAAGAAAACTGACTCCTCTTACTGTCTATGCTTTGAACCATTCCTGTGACACCAGTTATAGATTCCGATGCTTCACTTCAGGTTTACTGTATGCCTCCTACCTTCTTAGTGACGATGAAACACAGAATTTGCTTCAGAATTAAATACAAAAGGCACAGTACAGACTTAAGTACAAGAAAACTGACTCTGCTTATTGTCTATGTATTAAACCATTTCTGTGACACTAGTTATAGATTCCGATGCTTCACTTCAGGTTTACTGTATCCCTCTGACCTTCTTATTGACGATGAAACACAGAAATTGCATTGGAATTAAATACAAAAGGCACAATGCTGACTTAAGAACAAGAAAACTGACTCTTTTTACAGTCTATGTTTGAACCATTCATGTGACACTAGTTATGGATTCCAATGATTCACTTCAGGTTTACTGTATCCCTCTGACCTTCTTTATGACGATGAAACACAGAAATTGCATCGGAATTAAATACAAAAGGCACAATGCTGACTTAAGTACGAGAAAACTGACTCTTCTTACTGTCTATGCTTTGAACCATTCCTGTGACACTAGTTATAGGTTCCAATGAGGTACTTGAGGTTTACTGTATCCCTCTGACCTTCTTATTGACGATGAAACACAGAAATTGCATCGGAATTAAATACAAAAGGCACAAAGCCGACTTAAGTACAAGAAAACTGACTCTTCTTACTGTCTATGTTTTGAACCTTTCATGTGACACTCGTTATAGATTCCGATGCTTCACTTCCGGTTTACTGTATCCCTCTTTCCTTCTTATTGACGATGAAACACAGAAATTGCATCGGAATTAAATACAATAGGCACAATGCCGACTTAAGTACAAGAAAACTGACTCTTCTTACTGTCTATGATTTGAACCATTCCTGTGACACTAGTTATAGATTCCGATTCTACACTTCAGGTTTACTGTATCCTTCTGAAGTTCTTATTGATGATGAAACACAGACATTGCATCGGAATTAAATACAAAAGGCACAATTCCGACTTAAGTACAAGAATATTGACTCTTCTTACTGTCTATGTTTTGAACCATTCCTGTGACACTAGTTATGGATTCCGATGCATCACTTCAGGTTTACTGTATCCCTCTGTCCTTCTTGATGACGATGAAACACAGAAATTGCATCGGAATTAAATACCAAAGGCACAATGCCGACTTAAGTACAAGAAAACTGACTCTTCTTACTGTCTATGTTTTGAACCATTCCTGTGACACTAGTTATAGATTCCGATGCTTCACTTCTGGTTTACTGTATCCCTCTGACCTTCTTATTGACGATGGAACACAGAAATATCATCGGAATTAAATACAAAAGGCACAATTCCGACTTAAGTACAAGAAAACTGACTCATCTTACTGTCTATGATTTGAACCATTCCTGTGACACTAGTTATAGATTCCGATGCTTCACTTCAGGTTTACTGTATCCCTCTGACCTTCTTATTGACGATGAAACACAGAAGTTGCATCGGAATTGTATACAAAAGGCACAATGCTGACTTAAGTACAAGATAACTGCCTCTTCTTACCGTCTATGATTTGAACCATTCCTGTGACACTAGTTATAGATTCCGATGCTTTACTTCAAGTTTACTGTATCCCTCTGACCTTTTTATTGACGATGAAACACAGAAATTGCTTCGGAATTAATAACAAAAGGCACAATGCCGACTGAAGTACAAGATAACTGCCTCTTCTTACCGTCTATGATTTGAACCATTCCTGTGACACTAGTTATAGATTCCGATGCTTCACTTCAGATTTACTGAATCCCTCTGACCTTCTTATTGACGATGAAGTGGTTAGCACACTGGACTCGCAT
This sequence comes from Schistocerca piceifrons, assembly GCF_021461385.2. Classification (NCBI taxonomy): domain Eukaryota; kingdom Metazoa; phylum Arthropoda; class Insecta; order Orthoptera; family Acrididae; genus Schistocerca; species Schistocerca piceifrons. The sequence continues at coordinate 5,310,861 of NC_060140.1, read as the reverse complement.
TCGGGAGGACGACGGTTCAATCACGTCTCCGGCCATCCTGATTTAGGTTTTCGGTGATTTCCCTAAATCGCTTCAGGCAAATGCCGGGTAGGTTCCTTTGAAAGGGCACGGCCAATTTCCTTCCCCATCCTTCCCTCCCCCGAGCTTACGCTCCGTCTCTAATGACCTCGTTGCCGACGGCACGTTAAACACTAATATCCTCTTCCTCCTCCTCCTTGACAATGAAACACAGAAATTGGATCGGAATTAAATACAAAAGTCACAATGCCGACTTAAGTACAAGAAAACTGACTCTTCTTACTGTCTATGTTTTGAACCATTCCTGTGACACTAATTATAGACTCCAATGCTTCACTTCAGGTTTACTGAACCCCTCTGACCTTCTTATTGACGATGAAACACAGAAATTGCATCGGAATTAAATACAAAAGGCACAATGCCGACTTAAGTACAAGAAAACTGACTCTTCTTAATGCCTTGTTTTGAGCCACTCCTGTGTCACTAGTTATAGATTCTGATGCTTCACTTCAGGTTTACAGTATCCCTCTGACCTCCTTATTGACGATGAAACACAGAAATTGCATTGGAATTAAATACAAGAGGCACAATGCCGACTTAAGTTCAAGAAAACTGACTTTTCTTACAGTCTATGTTTTGAACCAATCCTGTGACACTACTTATAGATTCCGATGCTTCACTTCAGGTTTACTGTGTCCCTCTGTCCTTCTTATTGACGATGAAACACAGAAATTGCATCGGAATTAAATACAAAAAGCACAATGCCGACTTAAGTACAAGAAAACTGACTCTTCTTACTGTCTATGATTTGAACCATTCCTGTGACACTACTTATAGATTCCGATGCTTCACTTCAGGTTTACTGTGTCCCTCTGTCCTTCTTATTGACGATGAAACACAGAAATTGCATCGGAATTTAATATAAATGGCACAATGCCGACTAAAGTACAAGAAAACTGACTCTTCTTACTGTCTATGATTTGAACTATTCCTGTGACACTAGTTATAGATTCCGATGCTTCACTTCAGGTTTACTGTATCCCTCTGACCTTCTTATTGACGATGAAACACAGAAATTGCATCGGAATTAAAACAAAAGGTTCAATGCCGACTTAAGTACAAGGAAAACTGACTCTTCTTACTGTCTATGATTTGAACCATTCATGTGACACTCGTTATAGATTCCGGTGCCTTACTTCTGGTTTACTGTATCCCTCTGACCTCCGTATTAACGATGAAACACAGAAATTGCTTCGGAATTGAATACAAAATGCACAATGCCGACTTAAGTTCAAGATTACTGACTCTTCTCACTGTCTGTGGTTTGAACCATTCCTGTTACACTAGTTATAGATTCCGGTGCTTCACTTCAGGTTTACTGTATCCCTCGGACCTTCTTATTGACGATGAAACACAGAAAGTGCATGGGAATTAAATATAAATTGCACAATGCCGACTTAAGTACAAGAAAACTGACTCTTCTTACTGTCTATATTTTGAACCGGTCCTGTGACACTAGTTATAGATTCCGATGCTTCACTTCAGGTTTACTGTATCCCTCTGACCTTCTTATTGACGATGAAACACAGAAATTGCATCGGAATTAAATACAAAAGGCACAAGGAGGACTTAAGTACAAGGAAACTGACTTTTCTTACTATCCATGATTTGAACCATTCCTGTGACAGTAGTTATAGATTCCGATGCTTCACTTCATGTTTACTGTATGCCTCTGACCTTCGTAGTGAAAATGAAACACAGAGTTTGCTTCGGAATTAAATACAAAAGGCACAATGCCGACTTAAGTACAAGAAAAACTGACTCTTCTTACTGTCTATGTTTTGAACCATTCCTGTGACACTAGTTATAGATGCCGATGCTTCACTTCAGGTTTACTGTATGCCTCTGACTTTATTATTGACTATGAAACACTGAAATTGCATCGGAATTAAATACAAAAGGCACAATGCCGACTTACGTACAAGAAAACTGACTCTTCTTACTGTCTATGTTTTGAACCAATCCTGTGACACTAGTTATAGATTCCGATGCTTCACTTCAGGGTTACTGTATCCCTCTAACCTCCTTATTGACGATGAAACACAGAAATTGCATCGGAATTAAATACAAGAGGCACAATGCCGACTTAAGTACAAGAAAACTGTCTTTTCTAACAGTCTATGTTTTGAACTATTCCTGTGACACTACTTATAGATTCCGATGCTTCACTTCAGGTTTACTGTGTCCCTCTGTCCTTCTTATTGACGATGAAACACAGAAATTGGATCGGAATTAAATACAAAAAGCACAACGCCGACTTAAGTACAAGAAAACTGACTCTTCTTACTGTCTATGATTTGAACCATTCCTGTGACACTACTTATAGATTCCGATGCTTCACTTCAGGTTTACTGTGTCCCTCTGTCCTTCTTATTGACGATGAAACCCAGAAATTGCATCGGAATTAAATATAAAAGGCACAATGCCGACGTAAGTACAAGAAAACTGACACTTCTTACTGTCTATGTTTTGAACCATTCCTGTGACACTACGTATTGATGCCGATGATTCACTTCAGGTTTACTGTATGCCTCTGACTTTCTTATTGACTATGAAACACTGAAATTGCATCGGAATTAAATACAAGAGGCACAACGCCGACTTAACTACAAGAGGACTGACTCTTCATACTGTCTATGTTTTGAACCATTCCTGTGACACTAGTTATAGATTCCGATGCTTCACTTGATGTTTACTGTATCCCTCTGACCTTCTTATTGACGATGAAACACAGAAATTACATCGGAATTAAATACAAAAGGCACAATGCCGACTTAAGTACATGAAAACTGACTCCTCTTACTGTCTATGCTTTGAACCATTCCTGTGACACCAGTTATAGATTCCGATGCTTCACTTCAGGTTTACTGTATGCCTCCTACCTTCTTAGTGACGATGAAACACAGAATTTGCTTCAGAATTAAATACAAAAGGCACAGTACAGACTTAAGTACAAGAAAACTGACTCTGCTTATTGTCTATGTATTGAACCATTTCTGTGACACTAGTTATAGATTCCGATGCTTCACTTCAGGTTTACTGTATCCCTCTGACCTTCTTATTGACGATGAAACACAGAAATTGCATTGGAATTAAAAACAAAAGGCACAATGCTGACTTAAGAACAAGAAAACTGACTCTTCTTACAGTCTATGTTTGAACCATTCGTGTGACACTAGTTATGGATTCCAATGCTTCACTTCAGGTTTACTGTATCCCTCTGACCTTCTTATTGACGATGAAACACAGAAATTGCATCGGAATTAAATACAAAACGCACAATGCCGACTTAAGTACAGGAAAACTGACTCTTCTTACTGTCTATGTTTTGAACCATTCCTGTGACACTAGTTATAGATCCGATGCTTCACATCAGGTTCACTGTATGCCTCTGACCTTCTTAGTGACGATGAAACACAGAATTTGCTTCGGAATTAAATACAAAATGCACAATGCCGACTTAAGTACAAGAAAACTGACTCTTCTTACTGTCCATGTTTTGAACTATTCCTGTGACACTAGTTATAGATTCCGATGCTTCACTTCTGGTTTACTGTATCCCTCTGACCTTCTTATTGACGATGAAACACAGAAATTCCATTGGAATTAAATACAAATGGCTCAATGCTGACTGAAGTACAAGAAAACTGACTCTTCTTACTGTCTATGTTTTGAACCATTCCTGTGACACTAATTATGGATTCCGATGCTTCACTTCAGGTTTACTGTATCCCTCTAACCTTCTTTTTGACGATGAAACACAGAAATTGCATCGGAATAAAATACAAAAGGCACAAAGCCGACTTAAGTACAAGAAAACTGACTCTTCTTACAGTCTATGCTTTGAACCATTCCTGTGACACTTGTTATAGATTCCGATGCTTCACTTCAGGTTTGCTGTATCCCTCTGACCTTCTTATTGACGATGAGACACAGAAATTGCATCTGATTTAAATACAAAAGGCACAATGCCGACTTAAGTACAAGAGAACTGACTCTTCTTACTGTCTATGTTTGAACCATTCCTGTGACACTAGTTATAGATTCCGATGCTTCACTTCAGGTTCACTGTATCGCTCTGACCTTCTTATTGACGATGAAACACCGAAATTGAATCGGAATTAAATACAAAAGGCACAATGCCGACTTAAGTACAAGAAAACTGACTCTTCTTACTGTCTATGTTTGAACCATTCCTGTGACACTAGTTATAGATTCCGATGCTTCACGTTAGGTTCACTGTATCCCTCTGACTTTCTTATTGACGATGAAACACCGAAATTGCATCGGAATTAAATACAAAAGGCCAAATGCCGACTTAAGTACAAGAAAACTGACTCTTCTTACTGTCTATGTTTTGAACCATTCCTGTGACACTAGTAATAGATTCCGATGTTTCACTTCAGGTTTACTGTATGCCTCTGACTTTCTTATTGACTGTGAAACACTGAAATTGTATCGGAATTAAATACAAAAGGCACAATGCCGACTTAAGTACAAGAAAACTGACTCTTGTTACTGTCTATGTTTTGAACCATTCTTGGGACACTCGTTATAGATTCCGATGCTTCACGTCAGGTTTACTGTATCCCTCTGACCTTCTTATTGACGATGAAACACAGAAATTGCATCGGAATTAAATACAAAAGGCACAATGCCGACTTAAGAACAAGAAAACTGCCTCTTCTTACTGTGTATGTTGTGAACAACTCATGTGACACTCGTTATAGATTCCGTTGCTTTACTTCAGGTTTACTGTATCTCTCTGACCTTCTTATTGACGATGAAACACAGAAATTGCTTCGGAATTAAATACAAAAGGCACAATGCCGACTTAAGTACGAGATAACTGACCCTTCTTACTGTCTGTGGTTTGAACCATTCCTGTTACACTAGTTATAGATTCCGATGCTTCACTTCAGGTTTACTGTATCCCTCTGACCTTCCTATTGACGATGAAACTCAGAAATTGCATCGGAATTAAATAGAAAAGGTACAATGCCGACCTAAGTACAAGAAAACTGACTCTTCTTAATGTCTATGTGTTGAACCATTCCTGTGACACTAGTTATTGATTCCGATGCTTCACTTCAGGTTTACTGTATCCCTCCGACCTTCTTATTGACGATGAAACACAGAAATTGCATCGGAATTAAATAGAAAAGTCACAATGCCGACTTAAGTACAAGAAAACTAACTCTTCTAACTGTCTATGTTTGAACCATTCCTGTTACACTAGTTATAGATTCCGATGCTTCACTTAAGGTTTACTGTATCCCTCTGACCTTCGTATTGACGATGAAACACACAATTTGCAACGGAATTAAATACAAAATGCACAATGCCGACTTAAGTACAAGAAAATTGACTCTTCTTACTGTCTATGTTTTGAACCATTCCTGTGACACTAGTTATAGATTCCGATGCTTCACTTCAGGTTTACTGTATCCTTCTGAAGTCTTTATTGACGATGAAACACAGAAATTGCATCGGAACTAAATACAATAGGCACAATGCCGACTTAAGTACAAGATAACTGTCTCTTCTTACTGTGTAAGTTTGAACAATTCCTGTGACACTAGTTATAGAATCCTATGCTTCACGTCAGGTTTACTGTATCCCTCTGACCTTCTTATTGACGATGAAACACAGAAACTGCATCAGAATTAAATACAAAAGGCACAATGCCGACTTAAGTACAAGAAAACTGACTCTTCTTACTGTCTATGTTTGAACCATTCCTGTGACACTAGTCATAGATTCCGATGCTTCACTTCAGGTTTAGTGTATCCCTCTGACCTTCTTATTGACGATGAAACACAGAAATTGCATCGGAATTAAATAGAAGAGTCACAATGCCGACTTAAGTACAAGAAAACTGACTCTTCTTACTGTCTATGTCTTGAACCATTCCTGTGACACAAGTTATAGATTACGATGCTTCACTTTAGGTTTACTGTATCCCTCTGACCTTCTTCTTGACGATGAAAAACAGATATTGCATCGGCGATAAATACAAAGGTCACTATGCCGACTTAATTACAAGAAAAATGACTCTTCTTACTGTCTATGTTTTGAACCATACCTGTGACATTAGTTACAGATTCCGATGCTTCACTTCAGGTATACTGTATACCTCTGACCTCCTTATTGACGATGAATCACAGAAATTGCATCGGAATTAAATACAAAAGGCACAATGCTGACTTAAGTACACGAAAAATGACTCTTCTTACTGTCTTTGTTTTGAACCATTCATGTGACACTAGTTATAGTTTCCGATGCTTCACTTCAAGGTTACTGTATCCCTCAGACCTTCTTATTGACGATGAAACACAGAAATTGCATTGGAATAAAATACAAAAGGCACAATGCTGACTTAAGTACAAGAAAACTGACTCTTCTTACTGTCTATGTTTTGAACCATTTATGTGACACTAGTTATGGATTCCGATGCTTCACTTCAGGTTTACTGTATCCCTCTGACCTTCTTTTTGACGATGAATCACAGAAATTACATGGGAATTAAATATAAAAGGTACAATGCCGATTTAAGTACAAGAAAACTGACTCTTCTTACTGTCTATGTTTTGAACCATTACTGTGACACTAGTTAAAGATTCCGATGGTTCACTTCAGGGTTACTGTATCCCTCTGACCTTCTTATTGACGATGAAACAGAGAAATTGCATCGGAATTAAATACATAAGGCACAATGCCGACTTAAGTACAAGAAAACTGACTCTTCTTACTGTCTATGTTTTGAACCATTCCTGTGACACTAGTTATAGATTGCGATGCTCACTTCAGGTTCACTGTATCCCTCTGACCTTCTTATTGACGATGAAACCCCGAAATTGCATCGGAATTAAATACAAAAGGAACAATGACGACTTAAGTACAAGAAAACTGACTCGTCTTACTGTCTATGTTTTAAACCATTCATGTGACACTCGTTATAGATTCCGATGCTTTACTTCAGGTTTACTGTATCCCTCTGACCTTGTTATTGACGATGAAACACAGAAATTGCTTCGGAATTAAATACAAAAGGCACAATGCCGACTTAAGTACAAGATAACTGACTCTTCTTACTGTCAATGTTTTGAACCATTCCTGTGACACTAGTTATAGATTCCGATGCTTCACTTCAGGTTTGCTGGATCCCTCTGACCTTCTTATTGACGATGAACCACAGTAAATACATCGGAATTAAATATAAAAGGTACAATGCCGATTTAAGTACAAGAAAACTGACTCTTCTTACTGTCTATGTTTTGAACCATTACTGTGACAATAGTTATAGATTCCGATGCTTCACTTCAGGTTCACTGTATCCCTCTGACCTTCTTTTTGACGATGAAACACAGAAATTGTATCCTAATTAAATACAAAAGGCACAATTCCGACTTAAGTACAAGAAAACTGACTCTTCTTACTGTCTATGTTTTGAACCATTCCTGTGACACTAGTTATAGATTCCGATGCTTCAATTCAGGTTTACTGTATCCCTCCGACCTTCTTATCGACGATGAAACATAGAAATTGCATCGGAATTAAATAGAAAAGGCACAATGCCGACTTAAGTACAAGTAAACTCACTCTTCTTACTGTCTATGTTTTGAATCATTCCTGTGACACTAGTTATAGATTCCGATGCTTCACTTCAGGTTTACTGTATCCCTCTGACCTTCTTATTGATGATGAAACACTGAAATTGCATAGGAATTAAATACAAAATGCACAGTGCCGACTTAAGTACAAGAAAACTGACTCTTCTTACTGTCTATGTTTTGAACCATTCATGTGACACTCGTTATAGATTCCGTTGCTTTACTTCAGGTTTACTGTATCTCTCTGACCTTCTTATTGACGATGAAACACAGAAATTGCTTCGGAATTAAATACAAAAGGCACAATGCCGACTTAAGTACGAGATAACTGACCCTTCTTACTGTCTGTGGTTTGAACCATTCCTGTGACACTAGTTATAGATTCCGATGCTTCACTTCAGGTTTACTGTATCCCTCTGACCTTCCTATTGACGATGAAACACAGAAATTGCATCGGAATTAAATAGAAAAGGTACAATGCCGACCTAAGTACAAGAAAACTGACTCTTCTTAATGTCTATGTGTTGAACCATTCCTGTGACACTAGTTATTGATTCCGATGCTTCACTTCAGGTTTACTGTATGCCTCCGACCTTCTTATTGACGATGAAACACAGAAATTGCATCGGAATTAAATAGAAAAGTCACAATGCCGACTTAAGTACAAGAAAACTAACTCTTCTAACTGTCTATGTTTGAGCCATTCCTGTTACACTAGTTATAGATTCCGATGCTTCACTTAATTTTAACTGTATCCCTCTGACCTTCGTATTGACGATGAAACACACAATTTGCAACGGAATTAAATACAAAATGTACAATGCCGACTTAAGTACAAGAAAATTGACTCTTCTTACTGTCTATGTTTTGAACCATTCCTGTGACACTAGTTATAGATTCCGATGCTTCACTTCAGGTTTACTGTATCCTTCTGAAGTCCTTATTGACGATGAAACACAGAAATTGCATCGGAACTAAATACAATAGGCACAATGTCGACTTAAGTACAAGATAACTGACTCTTCTTACTGTGTAAGTTTTGAACAATTCCTGTGACACTAGTTATAGAATCCTATGCTTCACGTCAGGTTTACTGTATCCCTCTGACCTTCTTATTGACGATGAAACACAGAAACTGCATCAGAATTAAATACAAAAGGCACAATGCCGACTTAAGTACAAGAAAACTGACGCTTCTTACTGTCTATGTTTGAACCATTCCTGTGACACTAGTCATAGATTCCGATGCTTCACTTCAGGTTTAGTGTATCCCTCTGACCTTCTTATTGACGATGAAACACAGAAATTGCATCGGAATTAAATAGAAGAGTCACAATGCCGACTTAAGTACAAGAAAACTGACTCTTCTTACTGTCTATGTCTTGAACCATTCCTGTGACACAAGTTATAGATTACGATGCTTCACTTTAGGTTTACTGTATCCCTCTGACCTTCTTCTTGACGATGAAAAACAGATATTGCATCGGCAATAAATACAAAAGTCACTATGCCGACTTAATTACAAGAAAAATGACTCATCTTACTGTCTATGTTTTGAACCATACCTGTGACATTAGTTACAGATTCCGATGCTTCACTTCAGGTATACTGTATACCTCTGACCTCCTTATTGACGATGAATCACAGAAATTGCGTCGGAATTAAATACAAAAGGCACAATGCTGACTTAAGTACAAGAAAAATGTCTCTTCTTACTGTCTTTGTTTTGAACCATTCATGTAACACTAGTTAAAGTTTCCGATGCTTCACTTCAAGGTTACTGTATCCCTCAGACCTTCTTATTGACGATGAAACTCAGAAATTGCATTGGAATAAAATACAAAAGGCACAATGATGACTTAAGTACAAGAAAACTGACTCTTCTTACTGTCTATGTTTTGAACCATTCATGTGACACTAGTTATGGATTCCGATGCTTCACTTCAGGTTTACTGTATCCCTCTGACCTTCTTTTTGACGATGAATCACAGAAATTACATCGGAATTAAATATAAAAGGTACAATGCCGATTTAAGTACAAGAAAACTGACTCTTCTTACTGTCTATGTTTTGAACCATTACTGTGACACTAGTTAAAGATTCCGATGGTTCACTTCAGGGTTACTGTATCCCTCTGACCTTCTTATTGACGATGAAACACAGAAATTGCATCGGAATTAAATACATAAGGCACAATGCCGACTTAAGTACAAGAAAACTGACTCTTCTTACTGTCTATGTTTTGAACCATTCCTGTGACACTAGTTATAGATTGCGATGCTTCACTTCAGGTTCACTGTATCCCTCTGACCTTCTTATTGACGATGAAACACCGAAATTGCATCGGAATTAAATACAAAAGGGACAATGACGACTTAAGTACAAGAAAACTGACTCGTCTTACTGTCTATGTTTTGAACCATTCATGTAACACTCGTTATAGATTCCGATGCTTTACTTCAGGTTTACTGTATCCCTCTGACCTTCTTATTGACGATGAAACACAGAAATTGCTTCGGAATTAAATACAAAAGGCACAATGCCGACTTAAGTACAAGATAACTGACTCTTCTTACTGTCAATGTTTTGAACCATTCCTGTGACACTAGTTATAGATTCCGATGCTTCACTTCAGGTTTACTGTATCCCTTCGACCTTCTTATAGACTATGAAACATAGAAATTGCATCGGAATTAAATAGAAAAGGCACAAGGCCGACTTCAGTACAAGAAAACTGACTCTTCTTACTGTCTATGTTTTGAACCATTCCTGTGACACTAGTTATAGATTCCGATGCTTCACTTCAGGTATACTGGATCCCTCTGACATTCTTATTGACGATGCACCACAGTAATTATCGGAATTAAATATAAAAGGTACAATGCCGATTTGAGTACAAGAAAACTGACTCTTCTTACTGTCTATGTTTTGAACCATTACTGTGACACTAGTTATAGATTCCGA